>NC_044042.1:99744637-100044637 GCF_901765095.1 Microcaecilia unicolor
AGTTCCAGGTAGGTCCCGCTAACCAGCATGGCTTTAGACCACTGCCTGTTTCTGCTTTAAGTGTTCCAACAATTGGCTTACCAGGCCCTGTCACTAGTTCCAGGTCTGCCCCTCTAACCAGCAAGGCCTGTCACTAGTTCCAGGTCTGCACCACTAACCAGCAAGGCCTGTCACTAGTTTCAGGTCTGCCCAACTAACCAGCAAGGCCTGTCACTAGTTCCAGGTAGGCCCCTCTAACCAGCATGGCTTTAGACCACTGCCTGTTTCTGCTTTAAGTGTTCCAACAATTGGCTTACCAGGCCCTGTCACTAGTTCCAGGTCTGCCCCTCTAACCAGCAAGGCCTGTCACTAGTTCCAGGTCTGCCCCACTAATCAGCAAGGTCCATCGAGCCCAGCATCCTATCCACAGCAGCAGCCAATCCAGGCCAAGGGCACCTGGCAAGCTTCCCAAACGTACAAACATTCTATGCATGTTATTCCCGGAATTGTGGATTTTTCCCAAGTCCATTTAGTAGTGGTTTATGGACTTGTCCTTTAGGAAACCGTCTAACCCCTTTTTAAACTCTGCCAAGCTAACCACCTTCACCACGTTCTCCGGCAACGAATTCCAGAGTTTAATTACGCGTTGGGTGAAGAAATATTTTCTCCGATTTGTTTTAAATTTACTACACTGTAGTTTCATCGCATGCCCCCTAGTCCTAGTATTTTTGGAAAGCGTGAACAGACGCTTCACATCCACCTGTTCCACTCCACTCATTATTTTATATACCTCTATCATGTCTCCCCTCAGCCGTCTCTTCTCCAAGATGAAAAGCCCTAGCCTCCTTAGTCTTTCTTCATAGGGAAGTCGTCCCATCCCCGCTATCGTTTTAGTCGCCCTTCGCTGCACCTTTTCCAATTCTACTATATCTTACTTGAGATGCGGCGACCAGAATTGAACACAATATTCAAGGTGCGGTCGCACCATGGAGCGATATAACGGCATTATAACATCCTCACACCGGTTTTCCATACCTTTCCTAATAATACCCAACATTCTGTTCGCTTTCCGAGCCGCAGCAGCATACTGAGCAGAAGGTTTCAGCGTATTATCGACGACAACACCCAGAGCCCTTTCTTGGTCCGTAACTCCTAACGTGGAACCTTGCATGACGTAGCTATAATTCGGGTTCTTTTTTCCCACATGCATCACCTTGCAGTTGCTCACATTAAACTAGTTCCAGGTAGGCCACTCTAACCAGCACGGCTTTAGACCACTGCCTGTTTCTGCTTTAAGTGATCCAACAATTGGCTTACCAGGCCCTGTTACTAGTTCCAGGCCTGCCCCTCCAACCAGCAAGGCCTGTGACTAGTTCCAGGTCTGCCCCTCTAACCGGCAAGGCCTGTCACTAGTTCCAGGTAGGCCCATCTAACCAGCATGGCTTTAGGCCACTGCCTGTTTCTGCTTTAAGTGTTCCAACAATGGGCTTACCAGGCCCTTTCACTAGTTCCAGGTCTGCCCCACTAACCAGCAAGGCCCATCACTAGTTCCAGGTAGGCCCCTCTAAACAGCATGGCTTTAGACCACTGCCTGTTTCTGCTTTAAGTGTTCCAACAATTGGCTAACCAGGCCCTGTCACTAGTTCCAGGTCTGCCCCACTAACCAGCAAGGCCCATCACTAGTTCCAGGTAGGCCCCTCTAAACAGCATGGCTTTAGACCACTGCCTGTTTCTGCTTTAAGTGTTCCAACAATTGGCTTACCAGGCCCTGTCGCTAGTTCTCGGTCTGCCCCTCTAACCAGCAAGGCCTGTCACTAGTTCCAGGTCTGCCCCTCGAACCAGCAAGGCCTGTCACTAGTTCCAGGTAGGCCCCTCTAACCAGCATGGCTTTAGACCACTGCCTGTTCCTGCTTTAAGTGTTCCAACAATTGGCTTAACCAGGCTCTGTTACTAGTTCCTTCTTCAATATGCCAAAAACAGGACCGAAGTACCTCATGCAGTTAAACAGAGCATGCGCTTATCTAACGTGCACTTAAATGGAGTGCACTGTACTGCCTTTCTGTGGTGTTGTAACTATATTCAAAGCGGTTTCCATAATATATACAGATACTTATTTGTACCTGGGGCAATAGAGAGTTTAGTGACTTGCCCAGAGTCACAAGGAGCTGCAGTGGGAATCAAACCCAGGTCCCCAGGATCAACATACACACATTATAGTATCACTGTCTTATTAATGGTTGGCTGCTTTACAAATAGTAGTAGATGACGGCAGAAAAAGACCTGCACGGTCCAATCAGTCTGCCCAACAAGATAAACTCACATGTGCCATTTTTTGTGTATACCTTACCTTGATTTGTACCTGTCTTTTTCAGGGCACAGACCGTATAAGTCTGCCCAGCACTATCCCCGCCTCACCACCCACCACCGGATCTGGCACAGACCGTATAAGTCTGCCCAGCACTATCCCCACCTCCCAACCACCAGCTAAGCTGCTGGGGATCCCTTCCTTCTGAGGAGGATTCCTTTATGTTTATCCCACGCATGATTGAATTCCGTTACCATTTTCCTCTCCACCACCTCCCGCGGGAAGGCATTCCAAGCATCCACCACTCTCTCCGTGAAAAAATACTTCCTGACATTTTTCTTGAGTCTGCCCCCCTTCAATCTCATTTCATGTCCTCTAGTTCTACCGCCTTCCCCTCTCCGGAAAAGGTTCGTTTGCAGATTAATACCTTTCAAATATTTGAACGTCTGTATCATATCACCCCTGTTTCTCCTTTCCTCCAGGGTATACATGTTCAGGTCAACAAGTCTCTTATATGTTTTGTAACGCAAATCCCATACCATTCTCGTAGCTTTTCTTTGCACCGCTTCCATTTTTTTAACATCCTTTGCAAGATACGGGCTCCAAAACTGAACACAATACTCCAGGTGGGGCCTCACCCCCTTTCTTCTGCCTTGTCACACCTCTCTCTATACAGCCTAGCAATCTTCTAGCTACGGCCACCGCCTTGTCACACTGTTTCGTTGCCTTCAGGTCCTCAGATACTATCACCCCAAGATCCCTCTCCCCGTCCGTACCTATCAGACTCTCATCGCCTAACACATACGTCTCCCGTGGATTTCTACTCCCTAAGTGCATCACTTTGCATTTCTTCGCATTGAATTTTAATTGTCAAACGTTAGACCATTCTTCTAGCTTCTGCAGATCTTTTTTCATGCTTTCCACTCTCTCTGGGGTGTCCACTCTGTTGCAAATCTTAGTGTCATCCGCAAAAAGGCAAACTTTACCTTGTAAGCCTTCGGCAATATCGCTCACAAATATATTGAATAGAATCGGCCCCAGCACCGATCCCTGAGGCACTCCACTACTCACCTTTCTCTCCTCCAAGCGAACTCCATTTACCACCACCCTCTGGCGTCTGCCCGTCAACCAGTTCCTAATCCAGTTCACCACTTCGGGTCCTATCTTCAGCCCTTCTAGTTTATTCAAGAGCCTCCTGTGGGGAACCGTGTCAAAAGCTTTGCTGAAATCTAAGTAGATTATGTCCATAGCACGTCCTTGATTTAATTCTCCGGTCACCCAGTCAAAGAATTCAATGAGATTCGTTTGGCACGATTTCCCTTTGATAAAACCATGTTGTCTGGGATCTTGCAACTTATTTGCTTCCAGGAAATTCACTATCCTTTTCTTCAGCATGGCTTCCATTACTTTTCCAATAATTGAAGTGAGGCTTACCGGCCTGTAGTTTTCAGCTTCTTCCATATCACCACTTTTGTGAAGAGGGACCACCTCCGCCGTTCTCCAATCCCACGGAACCTCTCCCATCTCCAAGGATTTATTAAACAAATCTTTAAGAGGACCCGCCAGAACCTCTCTGAGCTCCCTCAATATCCTGGGGTGGATCCCATCCGGTCCCACTGCTTTGTCCACCTTTAGATTTTTAAGTTGTTCATACACACTCTCTTCTGTGAACGGTGCTATATCCACTCCATTCTCAGTTGTACTTTTGCCAGTCCATTGCGGTCCTGGTCCAGGATTTTCTTCTGTGAAAACAGAACAAAAGTATCTATTTAGCAAATTTGCTTTTTCTTCATCATTATCTATATAGTGGTTCTCAGCATCTTTCAGTCTCACAATTCCCTTTTTAGTCATTCTCCTTTCACTAATATACCTGAAGAAAGTTTTGTCACCCCTCCTTACATTTCTAGCCATTTGTTCTTCCGCTTGCGCCAGACGTATCTCTCTCTTGGCTTCTTTCAGTTTCATCCGGTATTCCTCCCCGTGTTCCTCTTCTTGAGTCTTTCTGTATTTCAGGAACGCCAACTCTTTAGCCTTTATTTTCTCAGCCACTTGTTTGGAGAACCATATCGGTTTCCTTTTTCTCTTGCTTTTATTTACTCTCTTTACATAAAGGTTTGTGGCTTCTTTCAGCTTGGACCACTGTCCTTCCACTTCTCGTTCATCCTCCCATACCATCAGCTCCTTCCTCAGGTATTCCCCCATTTTACCTTTGTTTATTTATTACATGTGCACCTTCATACCAAAACAAGTCTGACCAATACATTTTTATGAACATAGCTTATTCTAGTGAGTGGCAGTTTACATTCATCTTACATAGCTGTAGAAACCAGTGTACAGAAGTCTTTTAAAGCTATTACCCATTTCTCATTTGCTCTCTGAGTCTTAATCCCAAACCTTTTAAAAATATATATTTCTTATGTGGCCTGGTTTACAGTTGGTATGTTCCCACAGTGTTTATTTCTTTTCTAAACCCTCAGCTAGACTGTTCATGCAGAGGACATGGGTCGTCCGTTCTCCAGGACAGTCACAGGTGCCATTCATAGCCCATGATGACACCTAGTGGCAATATTTTTAGGGATCAAGGTTGTAGGGTCCAGAAATAGCTGTGGTCCAACATTGCCTATGAGCACAGTTTTGAAAGCATTTTATCCACGTACATCGGCCGACTGAAAATTGACCATCTTTTATGCAGGTAGAAGTATGTGCCCACAAGGCCCATACTTTGCATGAGGGAAGTAGAGGAGGGAGAGCATTAGTGGAGGGACTATGCATACTTTTGGAATTTTCAAATGTATATGTCTTTTTTTAGTTGTAAAAAGTATGTGTACAAAAAGGTGGCACACGTTTACATTTACTTTCACTTACTACTATTATTTAGCATTTCTATAGCACTACAGGGCGTACACAGTGCTGCACAAACATAGAAGAAAGACAGTCCCTGCTCAAAGAGCTTACAATCTAATTTTTGATATACTGAAAAATCATAAAATCACGTCTAAGTGGTTTACAAAATATAATATCAAGGGGGAATTAGTAAGAGGAAAGAAAAAGAGGAGGAGGCACAACAATTAAAGTTCAAAATAAAATAAACTGTAAAATGATTTATCAATAAGAAAAGAAGGGAGAAGGTGGTTACCTGACAAAAATGAAGAACAGAAAGGGGAAGGTGGAATACAAAGGCAGCCAGAAGCTCCGAAGTCTCATGAAACAAAGTAGCCAATAAAAATGCTTGAGTAAAAAAAGTCTTTAAAGAAGCCTTGAATTTCACAAAGGAAGTTTCAAGTTGTATATATCAAGAGGTAGGTGTTTCAACATAACCAATATTCTTGCCTAGCTTCATGAGAAACACAAAATTATTCCCAATATGTTAAGATGTTATAATTAATTAATCTATCTATCAACATTGAACCTGAACTTGTTTGGCGTAATGTGGGATACAAATGTCATAAGTAAATGAAGAGTGGGTGCTAGAACACCAAAACAAGATTGTCTTGTGTGACCCAGTCTTACATTAGAAATGTGTTGGGGTAATTAAAGATTGTGCTGGAAGGAACAAAGGGAGCACGATGGAACATATGGACAAGTGCATTATAGAGAAAAGGTGGCATCCCAGAGTAGAAAGTCTATTCGGCAATGGTATTTTACAAAAACATTGGAAGTAAATGTTCAGCATGCAGAAGAGGTGTGGCCCTGTCCAAATGTTTAGCATTGTGAAATAGTTTGCGCAAGTACTCTTTTTCTTAAGCAGTTTTCAAAGTAAAAGTATGTGTGCATTCTTTGAAAAATAGTACACTCTTTCTAGCCATGTGAGTGATTTACAAATCACCCCTCCTCCAACTCAATAAAAATAGATTAGCTGAGGTTAGGGCTAGTCCAACCATTAGGCAGGATTGGGCAGTGGCTTGGGATAGCAAAGAACAGTCAAGCAAAGCAACAGCTGCTGCCAACCACCCAAACTCAAAGACCATCACTGCACATTTTTACCTGCGGGAAAGGTGGGAAGTTTTCAAATAGCCCACATACCTGGGCATTTCTCTCATTATTTGTGTGCATGTCATATACAGCATTAAAGACAGTAACAACACAAGTACCAATATAAAAAAAAATCAAAAACAGTTGGAAGAAACTGAACACTATATACTGAAAAAAAAATAGGAGAAAAAGGACCTCAGTGAAACCCTTTTGTTTTCAAGCCACCAGTTTTAACAGTCCTATAACAGAAACACATACATAAAAAAAAGTTTAATACTTAAAAGCAAGTCATCTTGGGAAGGCAGATTAGGGGGCCTGAAAGTTAATTGGAGGAGGAGAGGCATACAGTGGGGGAAATAAGTATTTGATCCCTTGCTGATTTTGTAAGTTTGCCCACTGACAAAGACATGAGCAGCCCATAATTGAAGGGTAGGTTATTGGTAACAGTGAGAGATAGCACATCACAAATTAAATCCGGAAAATCACATTGTGGAAAGTATATGAATTTATTTGCATTCTGCAGAGGGAAATAAGTATTTGATCCCCCACCAACCAGTAAGAGATCTGGCCCCTACAGACCAGGTAGATGCTCCAAATCAACTCGTTACCTGCATGACAGACAGCTGTCGGCAATGGTCACCTGTATGAAAGACACCTGTCCACAGACTCAGTGAATCAGTCAGACTCTAACCTCTACAAAATGGCCAAGAGCAAGGAGCTGTCTAAGGATGTCAGGGACAAGATCATACACCTGCACAAGGCTGGAATGGGCTACAAAACCATCAGTAAGACGCTGGGCGAGAAGGAGACAACTGTTGGTGCCATAGTAAGAAAATGGAAGAAGTACAAAATGACTGTCAATCGACAAAGATCTGGGGCTCCACGCAAAATCTCACCTCGTGGGGTATCCTTGATCATGAGGAAGGTTAGAAATCAGCCTACAACTACAAGGGGGGAACTTGTCAATGATCTCAAGGCAGCTGGGACCACTGTCACCACGAAAACCATTGGTAACACATTACGACATAACGGATTGCAATCCTGCAGTGCCCGCAAGGTCCCCCTGCTCCGGAAGGCACATGTGACGGCCCGTCTGAAGTTTGCCAGTGAACACCTGGATGATGCCGAGAGTGATTGGGAGAAGGTGCTGTGGTCAGATGAGACAAAAATTGAGCTCTTTGGCATGAACTCAACTCGCCGTGTTTGGAGGAAGAGAAATGCTGCCTATGACCCAAAGAACACCGTCCCCACTGTCAAGCATGGAGGTGGAAATGTTATGTTTTGGGGGTGTTTCTCTGCTAAGGGCACAGGACTACTTCACCGCATCAATGGGAGAATGGATGGGGCCATGTACCGTACAATTCTGAGTGACAACCTCCTTCCCTCCGCCAGGGCCTTAAAAATGGGTCGTGGCTGGGTCTTCCAGCACGACAATGACCCAAAACATACAGCCAAGGCAACAAAGGAGTGGCTCAGGAAGAAGCACATTAGGGTCATGGAGTGGCCTAGCCAGTCACCAGACCTTAATCCCATTGAAAACGTATGGAGGGAGCTGAAGCTGCGAGTTGCCAAGCAACAGCCCAGAACTCTTAATGATTTAGAGATGATCTGCAAAGAGGAGTGGACCAAAATTCCTCCTGACATGTGTGCAAACCTCATCATCAACTACAGAAGACGTCTGACCGCTGTGCTTGCCAACAAGGGTTTTGCCACCAAGTATTAGGTCTTGTTTGCCAGAGGGATCAAATACTTATTTCCCTCTGCAGAATGCAAATAAATTCATATACTTTCCACAATGTGATTTTCCGGATTTAATTTGTGATGTGCTATCTCTCACTGTTACCAATAACCTACCCTTCAATTATGGGCTGCTCATGTCTTTGTCAGTGGGCAAACTTACAAAATCAGCAAGGGATCAAATACTTATTTCCCCCACTGTACATGGATGAGTGTTTGCTTAGGGTGACCAATACTCTTCACTAGCCCTGGTCAAAGTGAAGGTCAAGGGTTATAGATTTGAGATACCATCTTTCTGTGATACAACCAAAGTGATTTACATATATGCAGGTACTTTGTCTCTAGTGGGCCCACAATCTAACTTTTGTACCTGGGGCAGTGGAGGGTTAAGTGACTTGCCCAGAGTCACAAGGAGCTGAAATAGGAATTGAACCCAATTCTCCAGGTTCTTAACCCACTGCACTATCCATAAGGCAGCTTCCCAACCCCTTTAGTGCTTGGCACAAAACAGAACCATGAAGCCCTAACTAGGTTCCCTTGACTTCTTGCTCCTGCATTTATGGTTTTAAAAAGAGAGAACACACGAGGAGAAATTAGTTCTTACCTGCTAATTTGCTTTCCTTTAGTCCCTCCGGACCTGCCCAGATAATGACTGATGGGTTGTGCACACCTTAGAGCAGATGGAGAATGAGAAACTCTTGACTAGAGAGAGCCAATAAGAGCCCTGGCAAGTTTGAGAAAGATCCGGTATTAAAGTACCAAAGCAGGAGAAAAGGGAAAAACTTCTGTGCACCTGGGCAACTTGAGCAGCCACCAGGACATAAAAGGAAACTGACTGCCCCACAAACTCTGGGCATGTCCTGCATTTATTCATTGCTTGGTTTTTTGTTTTTTTTAAATTTTTATTTCAAACCAATTGCCAACGTACATAACAGCTCTGTATGAACACAAATCGAATATGAGGGGAGATATGATAGAGGTAACATAGTAACATAGTAGATGACGGCAGAAAAAGACCTGCATGGTCCATCCAGTCTGCCCATGACAAACTCATATGTGTATACCTTACCTTGAATTTGTGTCCTTTTCAGGGCACAGACCATATAAGTCTGCCCAGCAGTATTTCCCGCCTCCCAACCACCAGTCCCGCCTCCCATAACCGGCTCTGGTACAGACCGTATAAGTCTACCCTCCCCTATCCTCGCCTCCCAACCACCACCCCCTCTTCCCCCCAACTGCTCCGCCACCCAATTTCAGCTAAGCTTCTGAGGATCCATTCCTTCTGCACAGGATTCCTCTATGCATATCCCACGCATGTTTGAACTCCGTTACCGTTTTCATCTCCACCACCTCCCGCGGGAGGGCATTCCAAGCGTCCACCACCCTCTCTGTGAAGAAATACTTCCTGACATCTTTCCTGAGTCTGCCCCCCTTCAATCTCATTTCATGTCCTCTCGTTCTACCGCCTTCCCATCTCCGGAAAAGATTCGTTTGCGGATTAATACCTTTCAAATATTCGAACGTCTGTATCATATCACCCCTGTTCCTCCTTTCCTCCAGGGTGTACATGTTCAGGTCAGCAAGCCTCTCTTCATATGTCTTGGAATGTAAATCCCATACCATCCACGTAGCTTTTCTTTGCACCGCTTCCATTTTTTTAACATCCTTCGCAAGATACGGCCTCCAAAACTGAACACAATACTCCAGGTGGGGCCTCACCAACGTCTTATACAGGGGCATTAAAACCTCTTTTCTTCTGCTGGTCACTCCTCTCTCTATACAGCCTAGCAATCTTCTAGCTACTGCCACCGCCTTGTCGCACTGTTTCGTCGCCTTCAGGTCCTCAGATACTATCACCCCAAGATCCCTCTCCCCGTCCGTGCCTATCAGACTCTCCCCGCCTAACACATACGTCTCCCTTGGATTTCTACTCCCCAAGTGCATCACTTTGCATTTCTTCGCATTGAATTTTAATTGCCAAACGTTAGACCATTCTTCTAGCTTCTTCAGATCTTTTTTCATGTTTTCCACACCCTCCGGGGTGTCCACTCTGTTGGAAATTTTGGTGTCATCCGCAAAAAGACAAACCTTACCTTGTAACCCCTCGGCAATGTCACTCACAAATATATTGAACAGAATCGGCCCCAGCACCGATCCCTGAGGCACTCTACTACTCACCTTTCCCTCCTCCGAGCGAACTCCATTCACCACCACCCTCTGGCGTCTGTCCGTCAACCAGTTCCTAATCCAGTTCACCACTTTGGGTCCTATCTTCAGGCCGTCTAGTTTATTTAAGAGCCTCCTGTGGGGAACCGTGTCAAAAGCCTTGCTGAAATCTAAGTAGATGACGTCCATAGCACGTCCTTGATTTAATTCTCCCGTCACCCAGTCAAAGAATTCAATGAGATTTGTTTGGCACGATTTCCCTTTGGTGAAACCATGTTGTCTCGGATCTTGCAACTTATTGGCTTCTAGGAAATTCACTATCCTTTCCTTCAGCATGGCTTCCATTACTTTTCCAATAACCGAAGTGAGGCTTACCGGCCTGTAGTTTCCAGCTTCTTCCCTATCCCCACTTTTGTGAAGAGGGACCACCTCCGCCATTCTCCAATCCCTCGGAACCTCTCCCGTCTCCAAGGATTTATTAAACAAGTCTTTAAGAGGACCCGCCAGAACCTCTCTGAGCTCCCTCAGTATTCTGGGGTGGATCCCGTCCGGCCCCATGGCTTTGTCCACCTTCAGCTTTCCAAGTTGTTGATATACACTCTCTTCTGTGAACGGCGCTCTATCCACCTCATTCTCAGGTGTACTTTTGCCAGTCCCTCTCGGTCCTTCCCCAGGGTTTTCTTCAGTGAAAACAGAACAAAAGTATCTATTTAGCAAATTGGCTTTTTCTTCATCATTTTCTACATAGCGTTTTGTTGTATCTTTTAGTCTCACAAATCCCTTTATAGTCTTTCTCCTTTCACTAATATACCTGAAGAAGTTTTTGTCTCCCCTCCTTACATTTCTAGCCATTTGTTCTTCCGCTTGCGCCTTCGCCAGACGTACCTCTCTCTTGGCTTCTTTCAGTTTCATCCGGTATTCCTCCCCGTGTTCCTCCTCTTGAGATTTTCTATATTTCTGGAACGCTAACTCTTTAATCTTTATTTTCTCAGCCACTTGCTTAGAGAACCATATCGGTTTCCTTTTTCTCTTGCTTTTATTTACTCTCCTTACATAAAGGTCTGTGGCCCTGTTTATTACTTCTTTTAGCCTGGACCACTGTCCTTCCACTTCTCGTATGTCCTCCCAGTCCATCAGCTCCTTCCTCAGGTATTCTCCCATTTTGTTAAAGTCAGCTCGCTTGAAATCGAGGACTTTGAGTTTAGAGTGGCCGCCGTCCACATGAGCTGTTACATCAAAACAAACCGTTTGATGGTCACTGTTTCCCAGGTGCGCAGCCACTCGGACATTTGACACACTATCCCCATTCGTGAGCACCAGATCCAACGTGGCTCCCTCCCTCGTGGGTTCGTTCACCATTTGTCTGAGCAGAGCACTTTGGAAAGCATCCACAATCTCTCTACTTCTTTCCGATTTTGCAGACGGAACCTTCCAATCTACATCCGGCAGATTAAAATCTCCCAACAACAGCACCTCTCTTTTCTTCCCCAACTTTTGAATATCAGCGATCAGATCTTTATCTAGTTCTTCCAATTGTGTCGGTCTATAAGATAATGAGTGTGAGCAAGTGCAAGGTGATGCATGTGGGAAAAAAGAACCCGAATTATAGCTACGTCATGCAAGGTTCCACGTTAGGAGTTACGGATCTGGGTGTCGTCGTCGATAACACACTGAAACCTTCTGCTCAGTGTGCTGCTGCGGCTAAGAAAGCGAATAGAATGTTGGGTATTATTAGGAAAGGTATGGAAAACAGGTGTGAGGATGTTATAATGCCGTTGTATCGCTCCATGGTGCGACCGCACCTTGAGTATTGTGTTCAATTCTGGTCGCCGCATCTCAAGAAAGATATAGTACAATTGGAAAAGGTGCAGCGAAGGGCGACTAAAATGATAGCGGGGATGGGACGACTTCCCTATGAAGAAAGACTAAGGAGGCTAGAGCTATTCAGCTTGGAGAAGAGACGGCTGAGGGGAGACATGATAGAGGTATATAAAATAATGAGTGGAGTGGAACAGGTGGATGTGAAGCGTCTGTTCACGCTTTCCAAAATACTAGGACTAGGGGGCATGCGATTAAACTACAGTGTAGTAAATTTAAAACAAATCGGAGAAAATATTTCTTCACCCAACGTGTAATTAAACTTTGGAATTCATTGCCGGAAAATGTGGTGAAGGCGGTTAGCTTAGCAGAGTTTTAAAAGGGGTTGGACGGTTTCCTAAAGGACAAGTCCATAAACCGCTACTAAACGGACTTGGAAAAATCCAAAATCCCAGGAATAACATGTATAGAATGTTTGTACGTTTGGGAAGCTTGCCAGGTGCCCTTGGCCTGGACTGGCCGCTGTTGTGGACAAGATGCTGGGCTCGATGGACCCTTGGTCTTTTCCCAGTATGGCATTACTTATGTACTTATGGGTCAATGTGGAGCGTCTGTTTACGCTTTCCAAAAATACTAGGACAAAGGGGCATGCGATGAAGCTGCAGTGTGGTAAATTTAAAACGAATCGGAGGAAAATTTTCTTCACTCAACGCGTAGTTAAACTCTGCCGGAAAAGGTGGTTAAGTTGGTTAACTTAGCGGACTTCAAAAAAGGGTTGGACGGCTTCCTGGAGGAAAAAGCCATAGAATGTTATTGAATGGACGAGGGAATAATACAGTATTTCTAGGATGGGCGGGACAAATTGCTTATTCTTTTGGCCACTATCGGTGACAGGGTGCTGGGCTCGATGGACCCTTGGTCTGTCCCAGCATGGCGATGCTTATGTACTTATGTAACACTGAACTAACCCAGAACAAACAGTAAGAGGGCAGGATCTGGGCCTGTCCAGAGGGACTAAAGGAAGGCAAATTAGCAGGTAAGAACTAATTTCTCCTTCCTTAGCGTCCCTCCAGACTGGCCCAGAAAATGACTGATGGGAAGTAACAAAGCAGTATTTTCATGGGAGGGACCCCAGCAAGCCTGCCATAAGTATCTTTGCTTCAAAGTTTTCCACCTGCTGACACTGAACATCCAATCTGTAATGCTTTGCAAATGAATGTAAAGAGGACCAAGTCTCTGCTTTACAAATGTCTACAGGAGGTACCAGACAGCGTTCTGCCCATGAGGCTGCCTGCCCACTGGTAGAATGAGCTTTCACCCCTGAAGGAATAGGTTTCCCTGTTAGAAGGTAGGCCGACGCAATCATCTCTTTAAGCCACCGCGAAATAGTCGGCTTAGACACTGCAAACCCCATATGAGAACCTCTAATCAGCAGGAACAGACGGTCCGTTTGCCTGAATTCCTCCGTCTTTGACAAATAGTGCTTCTGATATCTAAACACCTGAGTCTTCTCTGATCCTCCGAATCGGAAGAAGAACCTAGTACAGGTACCGCCAATTGGGACAAATGAAATCTCGACATGACCTTAGGGAGAAAGGAAGTCACGAGGCGTAAGACCACTCACTCCTTAGAAAATTCCCCAAAAAGAGATCTATAAGAAAGAGCCTGCAACTCAGAAACTCTCCTAGCCAAAGCAATGGCTACCAAAAACACCGTCTTTGAGCGTCAGATCTTTCAGCGTACAGGACCTCAATGGTTCAAAGTGAGACTTAGAAAGAACTGAAACCACCAAATTAAGATCCCAGACTGGAAAGATTGCGAAGGAGGACGAATGAGACCCGCTCCGTGCAGAAAACAAGAAATATCCAGGTGACTAGCCAAAGACCTTCCTTGAATGCGTCCCTTAAAACAAGACAGGGCCACAATTTGTACCTTAAGAGAAGCCAGAGACAGGCCTTTGTCGAAACCTTGCTGTAAAAATTCAAGATCTGCGCCACCGAAGTGCGAAACGGGGAGAAGCTCTGATCTTCACACCAAGCTTCAAAGACTCTATGATATAATTTAGCGAGGTAGATCTATGCCAAGACTTAAGTATAGTAGCCACCACCGCGGCCGAGTAACCTCTCCTTGTCAACCGTGCCCGCTCAAAAGCCAGGCCATAAGACAAAATCGAGCTGGATCTGGATGAACTACCGGCCCCTGGACCAGGAGATCTGGAGACTGCAGAAAGGGTGCACTGACCAGAAGATGATGAAGGTCGGTGTAATGGAAGGATTTTAGAGATTGCTTTTCAACTCTATTTAAGTGACCAGCAATGCACTCGCTAATTAAAATGATTGTTTAATTTTGATTGTGTGAAATGTGGAAGAAGAAGACAATGTGGAAGAAGATATGACACAGCTTTAATTAATTTGGTATGTGAAGGGAGAGGTGGAGCCTGTTTTGAGTACAGACTGGCCACCTGGACTGAGAAACATGTGACCACCTTCCCACAGTATGGCTTGTTTACCAAAACAGAGAAATTCTCAAGCATTCTGTAATTCTCCTTAGCTCTAAACATGAGTTCTAAGCCTAATAAAAAAGGGGGGCCTCTTACAGTGAAACCAGGAGCTCATCTATGGATGGACGCGTTGCACAGAACCAGACTCCAGGTCATGAGACTCTGGCTTCGATGAAAAAGGGGCTTCTCTCAGCTGATGTAAAAAGCCTGGATGATGTAAGGGCCAGTGATGTATGTATAGGTATTGTTTATACTATAGTGTATTATTGCTTCTTTTCCTGGTCTAGAAACTCCTAGCATTGCTTGGATGTAGGGACCAGTGATGTAATGATTGTTTCTTTTTAACTATAGATAGGTATTATTGTTTCTTTTCAGTTATATAGCTTAATCATTGTGTATATTAGACAATAATGAACGTCTAATAAAAGTTTCATTTACCTAATATGAATCCAAAAGAATCCACAGTAATTGTTGAGTAGTCTGTTAGTGAGGCAGGCTGTAAAACCAGGTCAAAACAGTCGGCATATCACAGGCTGTGGGGCCAATCCAGAGCCACCAGGACTACTCGCCCCCTGTGAGCCTCTATCTTCACCCTGTCCAGAAGAAGCCATGGAGGAAATGCATAGAGAAGACTGAGGGGCCAAGGCTGAAGAAGAACGTCTACACCCTTTGCATTTAGATCCCTTCCTCGACTGAAAAGTTGAGGCACTTTCGCGTTGAGATTCGAGGCTAAGAGATCCATGACCAGAAGCCCCCAGCAAGCAACGATCTACTGAAAGGTTGCCCACTCCCCCGGATCTAGAGTATTGTGACTGAGAACGTCTGCCTGGACATTCACTGTTCCTGCTACATGAGACACTGAGAGGGCCACGAGATGAAGTTCTGCCCAGGACATGATCTGCTCTGTCTCCAGCTGGCAACTCCTCATACCCCCTGACGATTGACGTAAGCTACTGCTGTGGCTTTGTTGGACAGGATGCAAACCAATTCAGGTGGAAAGCTTCGCGCGCCAGACTAATTGTTCTGGTTTCCAACAGATTAATTGAGCAGGTCATCTCCTGGCGAGATCAAAGTCCCTGTGCATACTGTCCCTGACAGTGAGCTTCCCAGCCCTTGAGGCTGGCATCTGTTATGACTATCATTTATTGTGGCACATCCAAGGGTAGCTCCTTGGACAGATTGGCTGTTCGTAACCACCAATGTAGGCTGCTGTGCTCCCGAGCTCACAGGGGCAACCTGTCCGATAGAGAACAGCTGTCCAGAAGGGACTTATGCAAAGGTCTCATGTGCACTCTGGCCCAAGGTACCGCTTCTATTGTGGCCGCCTTGGAGCCCAAAATCTGAAGATAATCCCTTGCGCACGGCCCCGGAATGCAAAGAAACGTACAAATTTGAGTTTGCAACTTCAGAATTCTGGGACGAAGGAGAAATACCCTCCCTTGTAATCCCTGTAGAGTATTGAAGGTCACCCCCAAATAGTCCAGTGACTGAGACAGCACTAAGTAACTGTACTGAAAGTTGACTACCCAACCAAGAGACTGCAGGAACTAGACCTTGCGAGTCATGACTTCTAGACTCTCCTGATACGTCTTCGCCCTGATGAGCCAATCGGCCAGGTAAGGATGAACGAAAACGCTGTCTCTCCTGAGCACTGCTGCGATGACCACCCTAACCTTTGTGAACATACAGGGAGCAGTTTTGAGACCGAAAGGCAAAGCCCGAAACTGATAATGCTTGTCAAAAATTGCAAAGCGAAGAAAACGCTGATGTGAGGGGCAAATCTGAATGTGCAGTTAAGCCTCTGTCAAATCCAGTGCGGTCAAGAACTCCCCAGACTGCACCATGACAATAACTGAATGGAGAGTCTCCATGGAAAACGAGGAAACCCGGAGAGCTTGACAGCCTTGAGATCCAGAATTGGCCGAAAAGATCCCTCTTTCTTTGGGATGATAAAGTAAATGGAATAATGGCCCTGGCTGATCTCTGAAGAGGGAACTAGACTGATAGCCTGAAGTTCTACCTGTCTCCCTAGAGTATCCCTGACCACTCCCGTCTTGAGGAGACTCCAAGAAAATGACTGGAAGAGGCCATGCAAATTCTAAGGCATACCCGCCTCGAATAACCTCTAGTACCCATTGATGTGAGGTAATCCAGGCCCACCCCTGATAAAACTGAGCTAAATGAGCTCCCACAGGAATCAGAGGCTGGACCTGGAAACCTTCATTGAGTTGTATGGGAAGATGATGGGAAAGCAGATCCTGTGTCCCGGCCCCCTCTACGAGCCCCTCGAAAGGACTGAGTTCTCTGAAAGAACCTGGATCTTTGAACTGGAGCCACTCTACCTGGCAGAAATCTTCAAAAATGGCGTCCTCGACTGCGGCCCAAAAAAAGACCACGTTCCAATGCCCTAGTCTGGTCTTCAGGAAAATGAGGCACCTTAGTGACTAGCTTGTCCAACTTCTCACCAAACAAGAGAACCACGGAAAGGAAACCTACTTAACTTGGACTTAGATGCCACATCCATTGACCAGCCTCACAGCCAAAGAGAAAGCCCCGTTGCACCACCTAAGGCCATAGACTCAGATGAGGCCCTTAGTAAATTGTTTAAGCCATCCACCAAAAATGCTGAGCCCATCTCAATCTTCGCCACCTCAGAGTCTTATCAGGGCCAAATCATCCGAAGACCTATCCAGAACTCTCTCAGCCCACCAAAAACAAGCTCTAGCTTCCAAGGAACCACAGAGAGCTGCCTGAACTACCAAGGCAGAAAAATGCAGCGCTTCCATACGGTAATCCTGAACATCCTTGAGGGCCGAGCCTCCATTTACAGGTACATTATTTCTCTTAGTAACCGCCGAGACCACTGCATCCACTACTGGAGGCTGAAGAAGGGATTTATCCATATCGGAGACAGGATATAGACGAACTATAGACTTAGCTGGTCTAAAGGAAGAATCCGGAACATCCCACTGTGCTTGAATGATATCTCTGATATCTTGGTGCATGGGAAAGGTCTTGAGTCGGCCTCCTAATGCCCTTCACCAGAAGGTCTACTTTACGGGCCTGCCACGGGAGCCAGATCTTCCTCATCAAAACCTAAAGTACTGGTCACCAAGGAAATAAGCTCCTACAAATTGTCCTTATGAAAAATCCAAACTACAGAAGGGTCTTTGCCTGGGATAAAAGATTATGAAACTCAGTCCACCACAAGATGTCCTCAGAGGAGAAACCATCCCCTAAATGGCCTGAACATCATGAACTCCTGGGCAAACTCATTCCAACTGAAACTGAACACAGAAAAAACACACTGCCTTATCCTCTCATCTCAACATAACAACTACAAACCCACAACCTTAAACACCCCAGGACGCACATTCCCTATTTCAGATAGCCTAAAAATACTTGGAGTAACTATGGACTGCAACCTCACTCTCGAAAGCCAAGTAAAAACCGTAATAAAGAAAATGTTCTACTCAAAGTGGAAACTCAAACGAATAAAACCTTTCTTCCCAAGGGATACCTTTCATAAACTAATACAATCAATGGTCCTAAGCAATGCAGATTACTGCAATGGAATCTATGCAGGATGCAAAGAACAACTCACAAAAAACTCCAGACTGCCCAAAACACAGCAGCCAGACTGATATATGATATAACACGATTCGAAAGCACTAAACCCCTTCGAGAAAAGCTGCACTGGCTCCCAATCAAAGAACGGATCATCTTCAAAATCTGCACGTTAGTCCACAAAATCATTTACAGCATAGTCCCAGGATACATGACAGACCTCATTGATCTACCAACTAGAAACAGACTCGGATCAGCACGATCATACTTAAACCTACATTACCCAAACTGTAAAGGGCTAAAATACAAAACAACTCACGCATCTAGCTTCTCCTACATAAGCGCACAACTATGGAATGGACTTCCGTATGCAGTGAAAACAATACATGACCACCTAAACTTCAGGAAATCATTGAAAACCCACCTCTTCAAAAAAGCTTATCCCACCGATCCAACAAAAATCCCCACACCCAGCAACACAACATAATCAATGATCGTACTGGACAATTTACTATCCTCTTCCCCCTTGACCCCATGACGCCTGATACACTTCTACCTCATGTGACCACAACACATGATCCCTTGTATTTGTTATCAACCGTAATGGCAAACGCGTTTAAGATACTTTGTAAGCCACATTGAGCCTACAAATAGGTGGGAAAATGTGGGGTATAAATGTAACAAATAAATAAACTAATTAATTAAATAATCACCCCCCCCCCCCCCTCCAAAGAGGGCATTTCCTGATCTGGTTCAGAAACCAGATCATCCTCAAGGTCCCAGGACTCCCTCGGGCACATAGCAGAGACCTGCCTTTCCAAACCCCCTCCCAAAGGAGCAGAAGACGGCTTTGACTTTTGCAGCATAATGGCTGTGCTTCCTGCCAAAGTTTGAGCTGGCTCTTTTTCTTTAGTGCTCGAGACAAGGCAGAGTAGACTGCGGGGGACTGACATCTGCCGAATGTTCAATGGCATTGCAATATGTACAGATGTCAGTAGCTGCTAACCCCCGCCTTTGAGAGGTTCCACACCGATGCAGTTTCTCCGCCACAGCACCGATACCCCAAGTGCCGATGTGGCCTGCCTTGTGCTTTTTTTTTATTTTTTAACAGAAGCGAAGCCAGAAAGCCACTACAGCAATAACAGCCTCACTGCATAGAATGGCAGATACAGAGCTGCCCTGCTCGGTCGCACCGAAAATAAATTAATTGCCTAAGCAACTTTTTTTTTTTTTTAAATCGGCTGCCTTTCCAAAGCCTAAAATCTTTCTTCCCTTGAAGAGGACCAGGCAGGTGACAAGAACCCTTCAGCTACTGAAAGGCAAGCTGGACTAGTATGGGAGAACTGGGGGAGGGGAGGGACTCGGCCTCCCCAGTTTAGCACCCCCGAGGTATATAGAAACCCCCCACAGGCCTCAGCCTCTAACAACCAAGTTTGACACAGATGCACAGAAAACCAACACAGAAAAATTACTCTTTTCCCAGCTAAGAATAAATAGGTTCTAACCTAAAATACCATCTAAGGACAGAGATAGAGAGAGACCAAAGGGCTCACCATCTTCCACCTGCTGGAAACTGAGAATACTGAATCTTTCTCTAGCTAGCCAGGGCTCTTCTTGGCTCTCTCTAGAGTCAGATTTTCTCAGTCTCCACCTGCTGGCAGGCGTGAACAACCCATCCGTCATTTTCTGGGCCGGTACCGAGGGATGCTAAGGAAAGTGAAAGGTTGAATAATAGTGAGTCTCATGAACGTAATAAAAAACAAGTTAAAAAATGCACTCAGCAATGATAAGATGACACATTGTCTTTCCCCATTTGTAACACTCATGCATGTTTGTGTGTGGGGGCGGGACTGGGTGTGAAGACACATGGTAAAGCGTGTCTTGTTACAGTAGCAGGGGCTGTGGAGCTCTCTGTGTTGTATGTGTATATTCAGTACATGGAGGGTGTGTGTTAGAATGCCTGCACAAGGCTTAAGCAGGATGGGCATGATGGGGGGGGGGGGGGGGGGGGGGGGGGTTTGCAGGTGCATGTGTGTATGCGTAGAGTGTGTAATGTGTGACACTTGGCAGTTTGGCCCTGTTCTGATGTGCACTCAAAATCCTGTCCTCCTACTTGCAATCCTGCCATTGCCCCAGATCCCAAATCACAACCCTATATTCTGTCATCTGTCTTTTCTAGTCCCTACCCCCCTTTGCCCCAGTGCCTCCTCATTCTCCCCCCACCCTTTCCTTTTACCCTTATAGTCTGTCCTCTCCTTTTTCCATATGCACCCCTCCCCCAGCTTTCTGCAGTGTTTATTCTGGTAGAACCATCAAGCCCACCTGCAGTGAAGATTATGAGAGCCTATCTATGTGGACCCTACCCTCCACTAACACACACATACCCCTTCCCTGACAGACACTGAGTCAATGTCATAAATAATTCTGCAGACAAGGGATGGGGTCCCTACCAGCAGCTGTGGCCTTTACCCTTTCCTACTACTACTACTTAACATTTCTAGAGCGCTACAAGGGTTACGCAGCGCTGTACAAATTAACAAATAAGGACAGTCCCTGCTCAGAAGAGCTTACAATCTAAAGGACGAAATGTCAAGTTGGGGTAGTTTAGATTTTCTGAGAAAAGGTGTAGTGATTAGGTGCCGAAGGCAACATTGAAGAGGTGGGCTTTGAGCAATGATTTGAAGATGGGTAGGGAGGGGGCCCGGCGTATGGGCTCAGGGAGTTTGTTCCAAGCATGGGGCGAAGCGAGGCAGAAAGGGCGAAGCCTAGAGTTGGCGGTGGTGGAGAAGGGTACTGAAAGGAGGGATTTGTCATGAGAGTGGAGGTTACAGGTGGGGACATAAGGGGAGATGAGAGTAGAGAGATAAGGAGGGGCTGCAGATCGAGTGCATTTGTAGGTGAGTAGGAGAAGCTTGAACTGTATGCGGTATCTGATCGGAAGCCAGTGAAGTGACTTGAGGAGAGGGGTGGTATGAGTATATCGGTTGAGGCGGAAGATAAGACGTGCGGCCGAGTTCTGGATGGACTGAAGGGGGGATAGATGGCTAAGAGGGAGGCCGGTGAGGAGTAGGTTGCAGTAGTCAAGGCGAGAGGTAATGAGAGAGTGGATGAGAGTTCGAGTGGTGTGCTCGGAGAGGAGGGGGCGAATTTTGCTAATGTTATAGAGGAAGAAGCGACAGGTCTTGGCTATCTGCTGGATATGCGCAGAGAAGGAGAGGGAGGAGTCGAAGATGACACCAAGGTTGCGGGCAGATGAGACAGGGACGATGAGGGTGTTATCAATTGAGATAGAGAGTGAAGGGAGAGGAGAACTGGGTTTGGGTGGGAACACAATAAGTTCCGTCTTGGCCATGTTTAGTTTCAGGTGACGGTTGGACACCCAGGCAGCAATGTCGGATAGGCAGGCCAGTACTTTGGCCTGGGTTTCCGCAGTGATTTCTGGTGTGGAGAGGTAAAGCTGGGTGTCGTCAGCATAAAGATGATAGTGGAAACCATGAGAAGAGATTAGGGAGCCTAAGGAAGGGGTATAGATTGAAAAAAGAAGGGGCCCAAGGACAGAACCCTGGGGAACTCCAACAGAGAGCGGGATAGGGGAGGAGGACGAACCATGAGAGTGTACTCTGAAGGTACGATGGGAGAGATAAGAGGAGAACCAGGAGAGGACAGAGCCCTGGAACCCAAAGGACAGTGTGTCGAGAAGTAGGTTGTGATTGACAGTGTCAAAAGCGGCGGATAGGTCGAGGAGGATGAGGATTGAATAGTGACCTTTAGATTTGGCGAGGAACAGGTCATTGCAGACTTTAGATAGTGCTGTTTCTGTCGAGTGTAGGGGGCGAAAACCGGATTGAAGCGGATCGAGGATGGCATGAGAGGAGAGGAAATCAATGCAGCGGCTGTGAATGGCGCGTTCAAGTAACTTGGAGAGGAAGGGTAGGAGGGAAATGGGGCGGTAGTTGGAGGGACAGGTAGGGTCAAGTGATGGTTTTTTGAGGAGTGGTGTAACCACGGCATGCTTGAAGGTGTCTGGGACAGTTGCAGTGGAGAGAGAGAGGTTGAGGATATGACAGATGGTGGGGGTGATAGTAGGAGTGACGGTGTTAAGTAAGTTGGTGGGGATGGGGTCTGAGGAACAGGTGGTGGATTTCGAGGAGGAGAGGAGATAGGTGGTTTCCTTTTCGGTGATAGCAGGAAAAGAGGAGAAGGAGGCCTGGGTAGGTTGGTTGAGAGAGTGGGTTATAGGAGGAGGAGAAGGTTTAGTGGTGAATTCAAGGTTGATCTTCTGGACCTTGTCACGGAAGTAGTCGGCCAGAGATTGCGGAGAGAGTGAGGGGGGAGTGGGAGCGGAGGGCACTTTGAGGAGGGAGTTGAGGGTGGCAAAGAGACGACGAGGGTTAGAGCTGAGGGAATTAGTCAATTGGGTGTAATATTCCTGTTTAGCGAGGAATAGGGAGGATTGGAAGGAGGATAGCATGAATTTGAAATGAATGAAGTCATTATGGGTGCGAGATTTCCTCCAGTGGCGTTCAGCCGAACGGGCGCAGGAGCGAAGGTATCGGGTGCAAGGGGTCAGCCAGGGCTGGGGATTGGTACGCCTTGTGGGACGGGAGATGGGCGGCGCAAGGGTGTCAAGAGCAGAGGAGAGAGTGGCATTGTAAATGGAGACAGCTTTGTCAACAGATTTGGAGGACAAGATGGAAGGGAGGAGGTCAGAGATACAAGAGGATAAGGTGGGGGGGGGGGGGTCAACAGCCTGGAGATTTCTGGACGTAGTAGTTAGTGTGGGGCGAGATTGAGGGGGAGGGTGCTGAAGTGTGAATGTGATTAGGTGATGGTCAGAGAGAGGAAGAGTTGAAACGCAGAAATTGGAGGGAGAGCAGGTGGAAGAGAGGACGAGATCAAGACAGTGGCCAGATTTATGAGTGGGGGTGGTGGGGCTCAGTTGGAGGTTGAAGGAGGAGGTAAGAGTGAGGAACTGAGAAACATATGAGTCGGATGGGTTATCAGTGTGAATATTGAAGTCACCAAGAATGAGGGATGGGGATGAGGGCTCGAGAAAAACGGTGAGCCAGGCATCGAAGTCGGTAAGGAAGGAGTGGAGGGATTTATCGGGGGGGGGGGGGGGGGCGGTAAATGACTGCAACTCTGAGTGGCAGTGGGTGGAATAGACGGATGGAGTGAACTTCAAAGGATGAGAAGCAGTGAGACTGAGGTAGGGGGAGAGGTTGAAAACTGCAGGAGGGCGAAAGTAGTAACCCGACGCCGCCACCGCGGCCAGTTGGGCGGGGCGAATGGGAGAAAAGATATCCACCGTGGCATAGGGCTGCGATTGAGGCAGAATTGTCGGGGGTGAGCCAGGTTTCAGTTAGGGCAAGCAGTTGAAGGGAATAGGAGATGAAGAGATCGTGTGTAAAGGGAAGTTTGTTGCAGATGGAGTGGGCGTTCCACACGGCGCACGAGAAGGGGAGGGAGGAGGGGGGGAGGAGGGGGATAGAGATGAGATTGGAGCTATCGCGGGAACGGTTGCTTAGATGAGGTGAGGGCGAGGACAAGTGTGGGGGACCTGGGTTGGGATTGATGTCTCCCGCGGATAGCAGGAGAAGGAGCAAGACAGTGCGGAGAAGGGTGGGAGAGGAAGGTCGACGAAGGCGACGAAGACGGGATGCGCTTAGGAAGAAAGGGGAAGGGTTCATGGCAGGAAGGAGGTGTTGAAGGTTGAGAGCTAGGAAGGAGGAGGAAGACAGTAGGGATGGTGAGGTGGTGGGGGACAGGGGTAGGTAGGGTATTGGAGTAGCGAGGAGGACGGAAGAGGACAGGGATGGGTAGTGAGATCGTGTGGTAGATGGCGGTTGGAGGGGGAAAAGATTGGGGAGGGACAGGGCAAGGAATAGGATGTGGATGGGGGCCATGGGTAGTGACTGAGGTGTTCACAGGGCAGGTCGGTGGGCTGGGAGACAGGCAGGTGGTGAGGGTGATCAGTCGGGGAAGGGAGTGATGAGCTGGTGGGGGGATGGGCTGGGAGGTGGTATTCTGTCAGGTGAGTGGCAGGTAGGCAGGTTGAGTGGCAGGAGCAGGTGGATTGGGTAACAGGCAGGAAGGAACAGGTGAGTGCGGACAGGTTACGGGGTGGATTTGGCTAACAGGCGGTGAGTGGGGTGGAGGGCACGGCAGTAGTGCTGGAACAAGCTGGAATGGTTTGAAGCAGGAGCTGGTGGACTACAAGCAGAAACAGACAGACTGGAACAGGCTAGACAATCTAGAATAAGCTGATGCAGATGGGCTGGAACAGGCTGAATCAGGCAGTCTGGAGCAGGCTGGGTCAGGCAATCGGGAGCAGGCTGAGTCAGGCAGTCGGGGGCAAGCTGGCTGGAGCAGGAGGTCAGGAGCAAGCAGGTAGGCTGGATCAGGCGGACTGGAACAAGGTGGAGCAGGATGACTGGAGCAATCAGGGAGAAGCTGGAACAGGCTGGGTCAGGCAGTCAGGAGCAGGCTGAGACAGGCAGTCTGGAGCAAGCTGGTCAGGAGCAAGCAGGGAGGCTGGATCAGTCAGGCAGTCGGGCGCAGGCTGAGTCAGGCAGTCTGGAGCAAGCAGGGAGGCTGGATCAGGTGGACTGGAACAAGGTGGAGCAGGATGACTGGAGCAAGCAGGGAGAAGCTGGAACAGGCGGACTGGAACAAGCTGGAAGAAGCTGGATCAGGCGGACTGGAGCAAGCAGGAAGAGGCTGGATCGGCGGACTGGAACAAGTTGGCTGGATCAGGCGAACTGGAGCAAGCAGGGAGAGCCGGATCGGGCGGACTGGAACAAGCTGGATCAGGTGGACTGGGACAAGTTGGATCAGGCAGACTTTCCTTGGTTCCCTGCTGTAGTTATTGAGGGTCACTCCCTGTGCTGGGTTTGCAGATTTATTCAGTTTTGCTGTTATTGTGGTACTCCTTTGGGGTTACTTGATGCTCCAGACACAAACAGATTCACTTTCTCTTTTCTTTTACTGGTCTCTTGAAGTATCCTTTTAGTATCCTGTAGGCTTCTAAACACATTTTTCGTTTGGATCTGCAGTATTCCACTATACCACAAACACTAGTTTCTTACCTCTAACATGGCACTGAGATTAACTTTCAACTCAAAACATCCTGTCAAGCTTGCTACAACAGGACGCCAAAGAAAGGCGGTGGCCTGGATTAGTAGTTGTACTGGTGGATCTTGTCCCTATTGGTATCATCTTTGCTGCAGTGTGACCTTTCTCCCATTCTCTGTTTGTAGGGGATGTGGCAGCTGGTTTTGCGGTTCACCGACACGTGCTGCTCCTCTTTGTCATCACACTCATTCTGCTGGTGGGGCTTGGGACTCCTTCCTGCCTACTCTTTTGCTGCAGGATGTTCCCTTTATTAGAATGCATTGCTTTGTTTGCCAAGTACAAACATCCATATGTTATGTACAGATACAGATGGGCCCTCCTCAGTAGGCGCTATCACTTGTGTAAAATGCACCTAACCAGGTAAGGGGAGAGGAGTGCGCTAAAACCACTCTCAGTTGCTTATAGTGTTATTTGGGGAGCAGGCTGAGCTCTGCAACTTGCCCAGTGCCTTGGAGAAGTATAATATATGGTATAAGGTTTACTTGAACAGTAATCAGATAAGAAACGGGGTGCACAGAGAGACCTGGCTAACAACATGGAGAACTGCAAGAATTTGCCTCCAAGAATCCCCCCCCCCCCCCCCCCCCCCCAAAGGATGAAGCTATTGACATGAACATCTGCAAAGATGACAGGAATGTGTCTTTAAAGTTGAATGTTAACTGTGTTGGAACAGAGACTCCTCTATGACAAAAAAATTAAGTACTTTGAAAACAGCACTAAATAGTAGGAATGCACACAGAGACAAAGTTTTCAAATTTTTGGTCTTTTACCCTTCAATTTCTAACTTTTTTCTAGTTTATTTCACTTGTTTGCATAAGACACATTCTTACAAATAGTATCATCTAAATTTTACCTATGATGGCATATTCTCAAAAGAATACAAACTAGTGATCTTTCTGCAGTTGGGATAGCAAAGCAGTTCTTTAATGAGAAACCTGACATGGGCTGTGTTTCGGCATAAATGCCTGCGTCAGGAGTCAATTATGGAAATCCACTCTGTCAATAAATACTACCCAATACACAAAGCTGATTAGTCAACAGTTGGCCTCAATAGTGCTACTTCTCAGATGCACCACAGCAAACTCCTTCGAAAAAGAAAAGGTCTATAAAACGATTTTTTTTACTCTTTCCGAAAGTACAAAGACCAGGGGACACTCGATGAAATTACATGGAAATACTTTTAACACAAATTGGCGGAAATATTTTTTCACTCAAAAAATAATTAAGCTCTGGAACTTGCTGTTGTCGAATGTGGTAACAGTAGTTAGCATATCTGGGTTTTAAAAAGATTTGGACAAGTTCCTGGAGCAAAAGGCCATAGTCTGCTATTGAGACAGACATGGAGAAGCCACTGCTTGCCTTGGGATCGGTAGCATAGAATGTTGTTACTATTTGGGATTCTGCCAGCTACTTGTGACCTGTTGGAAATAGGATACTGGGCTAGATGGACCATTGGTCTGACCCTGTATGGCTATTCTTATGTTCTTGTATTCTAATCAGCTTTCAGTGTATTGGATAGGGTTTATTGACAGAGTGGATTTCAATAACTGACTCCTGATGCAGGTGTTTATGCTGAAACACAGCCCAGGTTGGGCTTTATTAAAGAATTGCTGTGCTATCCCAACCTTGGAGGCCCTTTGTGCTTTTTTTCTGCTATTTCACCTTATACTGCTTACTTTGGAATCCCTCTTTTCTGTCATCTTTCTGCAGTGCCACAGTGTTTGCATTGTAATCTTTTAGCAGTATGCAAAATTCTCAGAACATAGCCTGGCCTACAGCTATCAAATACTTGTGTGGTGGCACAATAAAAAGAAGCCTTATTTGTAAAACACGTCATAGAGTCAGTCCAAAGGGGATGGGAAACTTTTGTTTGTCTAGTGAATTTGCTGCTAGGATTAAACTCCTGCCATACCTGTAAATAGGGGTTTCTCTCTTTAAGCATTTGTACATAGGTGAAAACTGGGAAAAACCTCAAGCTGCATACACAAAGCTTGGAAGTCTCTCAGACTAACTTTATTTGCACATCTTCATACTTTTAATTGAGCAGGTTTTGAAAATGTTTGCTCAATAGGACTTTAAATAAATAAAATCAGACACATCATGACAGTAGTATTGGAAATTGATTGATCCATAGGGTCAGATGTCTGCCAACTTTACTATAACTTCTTACATAGAAGCAGCAAACTACATATTTACTGTGACACTTGCTTCAGTTTCAATATTTGCATCCAGCTTTTTTCTTCTTTATATAAACTGATAACATTTTAAAAATTAGTGTAATTTTTTGCAACCAAAAAGGTAAAAAATTAAAGATCTTTACTTGATTGTATCTAAACAGCGATTGCAGGTAATTCTCATGCACTATAGACATTGCAAACTGAGTATTATCCAGCTAGACCTGAAATATTGCACATAATACTGTTAGGAACACATATTACTTCTGTTCCTGACATTATACATCTATTTTGCATACCAGTTAATGCCTTTTTGATAAGCAGCTAAACAGGCAATTATTGTAAGGGATAGCAGTGCTACCAAGCATGGTAAAAGACCCTATATGCTATCATAGTATTGATTTATTTTTAAAAAATTGGGCAGATACTCTAATATTGACATCAATTCTGAAATCTACTGTGTATGGAAAAGCATTTCCACCCATTTTTGTTAAAATAAAAGCTGATAAAAATAGGTTACAGTTTAGCAGACATGAAATAGTCAAGAAGGGAGCACTGATTTACAAGTCTCTACCAAGCCCAACCCAGTTTTCTTAAAGAAAAGTTCAAAAATCTAGAATCTGTTCAAATCCAGCCATAAAGTGGTAGCTTTTGAAATGGAACAGGGAAAGAAGGAAAAAAAAATAGAATCCAAAAACTAACCAATACAGCCACGGGTTTATTAAAGGGTGATTCATTGCTGATCAGCACAATGGGCTGGACAGCTCCCCTGATAGATGGCTACATACCACATAAAAATTAATAGTACATTTCTAATTTCTTTAACGCACTAAATCTGCAAAATTCGGCTGCCATACACCCTATAAAGGCTGAGGTGAAGTTGGATAAGGATTTGGCAACATTTTACTCAGCACCATGTCAAAAATCCTTTTCCAAAATATTTCTAGGCAGTTTCATAAAAGACAGTGACCCATCATTTTTCAGCTGTCACAGCGATCTCTAGAAATTTCCTTAACTTTCATCCTCCTCAGTCTCTTGAAAAGTAAGGGGGGAAGGACACTGTTTCCAAACTAAGCATTAATGGAAGTCCATAATTTGATATGTAATAATTTACAGAAAACAGCCTTAATTAATAGAATTCACTACTTCCTGAATACATGAACATGTTTATATAAAACACAGTAGTAGGAAATGGAATGCAACTATGAAAGGGCTTGCAAATCAACTGCTGTCTGCCTGCCCACAACCTCACCCTGCCCCAGCAGTTCAGGTTTGCTTGTTCTTTGGTCCTGTGCTACCTTCAAAGAAAGGCTGTCCCAGAAAGCATACTGCTAAACTGTAAATGGAACTGCTGATCTTACACAGCCAATCCAGTTCTCTGTTCCTTAAAACAAAAACAAGAAAAGCATCTCTTGAAGTATCTTGTCCATTTGATGTGAGCTTTTGATTAAAATGTAAACATCCAACCTCCTTAGTGGGCAGAAGGGATGAATGATTATTCTGGCTTTTCCTCTTCCAAGATCTGAGGGAGGTTTTGGTCCTTCCTTAGGGGGACAGGCTTGACGGTGCTTGTATAGTCTACAGCTTTTGGTTCATTGGTGTGGTATGACCCCTTGTACCGGTGAAAGTGAAGATACATGAAGACCAGGAGGCTCAGCAGAATGAGAAGTAATATAACAATAACTGTATGATGAAAGGGAGAAAGAAAAAGAAGAAAAAAAACTATTTTGTATCATATAATCAAAGAACGGAAGGAGGGAAATGTTGTGGGACAAAATAACCAGATAAAAGAACAAAGACAGCAAATAACTTCAATACATGAGACTAAGTTAGTGATAATTAAAGACAATATTTCCCTGAGGAACAGACTAGAAATACTAGAAAACAGAACCAGGATTTTGAATTTAAGGGTCTTAAACTTTCCCCTTCCATATCCTCCAAAGAACTTTTAAGAGGTTCCTATGGGAAAATCTTGGTTTACCGGAGAGGGCTATTCCTCCCTTTCAAAAAGTTTTTTTTAAAAATTTTTTTATTTATAACCATTTAAAGTTTTACAAGCGATAAAACAACTTGCTGGAAATACAGAGAAAGTAATATGTAGGAATTATTTCAGTCAGGTAATTCTATTCTCTTCCTTAGACCACTAAATAAGGAGAGTGAAACAAGATAGGGAGATCAATTAAACAGTAAACAGAAAAAAAACCCCATGGTATGTATTAACCTGATTATCCCTAGATATTACTCGTCTAATTCATTATTCCACATTGATCATCAGGTTGGCTTCTTCAAGGCTAATACGGTGTATAGTCAAATCATTTCATTGAAAAACATACTTATTGTCCAATATTAGTTGGAAATAATACATTTGATTACATTCTTTCTCTTTTAAAAACCAGAAGTTATTTCCATCAGCATCAAACTGTTTTTGCGACAAGTTTGGATGTTCCCTGATGTCTCTAGGCAGACTCAAAGCAATAAACAATTTACATTTGGCATAAGATCCTGACCTCCTGTCCACTGGAAGGCAGTTCTTAAGATTTCCCGTTAAAAGTATGTATATTTTTGGGACCAAAACAATTAAGAAGAATGTTTCTTAGTTACCTTGTCAGCTCATTATATAATTCTATTATTTAAATTAAATCTTGCATGGCTTTAATTTGTTTTACAGTATGCCTGCATCATTATTTCTTCTTTTTCCCCCGAGTACAATACAGTCGTCATCTCCTTGTAGAATTCTGGCATTCCTTCAGCTATACTGGGGACTTGTTTAGTGGTATCATAGAGAGTTGTTGTTACCTTTATATTATTTCTTCTGTTATTTTGAATGCCTTCATGATAACCACTTTATATTACTGGATAAAGATGGTATTTCTTTGTTTTATATTGTAAAATTTGCATAAATAAAAAAAAAAGAATGCAACACACTTCCTGTCTAGTGCATTTCACTTACATGCAATAAGAAGTCCCATCAGGCCATCGTCATGTGTATGAGGGAAAGCTGCAACAAAAAAAGAGAAAAGCACTGTTTTTAGTGTTCAAAGTGTGCAAATTGGAGGAGCTCGGCCCCCCCCCCCACCTGCAATTACTAATCTTAAATTTTCCATTTTAAAATGAGAGACCTTTACTTTGTAATATACTGCTCTGAGATGGAAGAATATCCCTTCTTTTTTGAGGCTTACAAAATAAATGGAATATCTTCCTGTTCTCAACTTGGTTTTGGTAACCGGTGCTATAGCTCCTAAATCTAAGCAGGCCTTTAGTGAAAACTGCACCACAGCCACCTTTGCTAGACCACTATAATGAGGGACAAGAAGTATGTGTGATAAAATAGGAAAACTAAGTTGTAACCATGCTGGATCACATGTAAGATCCAGTGGTCTAAAGTGGCTCAGGTCCATTCCAAATAAAACCTAGTTAGGTGGTTACTGTGAGGAAAGGACTATCAACCCATCCTTGCTGGGTTTCAGGATAGTTCACATCCTTAGTCTAATTCCTTTACGGTTTCCACAAAAGGAGACCATCAAGATTGGAAACGTGATCACACAAATCAGTCATTATGTCCTGACCTATATTTCCTTGATTTCCTAATGTAGCTCCGCTAGAAATCTGTGCAAAGAAAGGAATAGACTTAACTGCTGGTAATCTGTGAGGATTAGGTCCTCCCCAAATCTTTAACCAGCTTATAGATGTACCCCCCCCCCCCCCAAAAAAAAAAAAAAAAAAAAAAGCATCTTCCCACAAAAGGGAAGTTTACTAAGACTAGATCTGGAACAGGAATCAGCTGGAACAGATAGGACCATAGCTCTGAGGTCTAAAATTTCCCTTAAGGCCACTCTACTGGAAACAGTGGGATCTGAACCCATGCCCCCCAAAAGATTGGGACCTTAATCTAGTACTTTAGACCACTCATCCACACTCCATTCTCTCCACATAAGTTAAACTAGCTACCAATTGAGGAACCTGAGAAAACTGGTTCTCATCATCTCCAGGAGGAACCTCTTAATCAAGATGTACCCACTACAAGCATGTTTTGGATTTATAAGCACTACACAGAGCTGCCTGAAGTATAAGGGCTGAACTTTAAAAGCTTGCTTCATCACCAATTCTCCTGTCTTGTATAACTTTCCAGTGGAATAGAACCCTTCTTGGTGACTGCAGATACAAATGCATTTTCTCAGACTGATTAAATGTAACTTTCTCTGCAGGCATTACAAAATATAGGTATGCTATAACCCTGCAAGGGGCATGAGAACTTATACTCTTTTTAGTAACCTCCTGCTGATCCCTCTGCTTGAATTTTTCTTTTCAAATTTGCACACACCCCTCCCCCCTGCCAGTAATCAGTTCTCCAACTGGTCCAGGAGTGAGCCTCAGAGACAAGTCCAGAAACTGCAAGCTGTCCTGTTTATCATCCGCTGAAGACAGAGAATATACTGATGACCCTTATAAAATGAAGCAGGCAAAACTCTTAAATAATTAGATGGACATAACCCACAGGTTCTGGACTGGTCTGGTGAAGATAATATTTATCTTTCACTCCATATCATCACATTCCAATGATTCCAGGTGAAACTACTGTCTGAAAGATACTGGATTATCTACCAGGTGCTGGGCTGAGTTTTTTTTTTTTTTTTTTTTAAGCCAAATAATTCTATGTCCTTTAAAACTAATTAGTTGTGACTGGGATGGTTTGTAAATGCAAAATTGAAAGTTCATTCTTGCCTTTACATTGATTACATACAACAATAATTAACTGGTGACCACAAAGCATCTTTTTAAGAATGTTATTGCAAATGAACCTTATAGCCACTTTTCATAGGCAGCTGTGATCTTGGAAACAGCATCTATTTTCAAGAGAAGTCCACTTGTGTGTGTGTGTGTGCGCAGTTTTTAACACTGCCTGTAAATAATTCTATTGGTTCTGCTACAGCTGCAGTTGGGATACTCATATAACTGCAAGGGTCATGCAGCACATATGAAATTGTAATGACAATGGTGGGACTTGCATGCCTGCAGTAATATTAATCATGAAGTCAAGAATACAGTAAAATTGCTTACTAATATAAATGTTATATTCTTTCCTCTGTTAGGTCTGTTCCTAAGGGCTAGGCCCAAGGCCTGTACTTTGCTCAGTTTGGTTCTCACAAGTTGGCCTAACAGCTTAGCATCTTGTGTGACAATTATTGCTTTCTCAGGAGTTGAGAACAGACACTTCAGGGATCACATTTTGCTGACTTTGCTGGAGCTGAGACTAGGCCTTTCATATGAACTGGATATAATGATGTAACCTTGGGACACAGAGAGCCTAGAATGTTTCAGTTTTTGCAGAACTGATAAGCAATTAGCCAATGGCTACCGACTTTGCACGTGAACTCCCATCAGGAGAGACTGATAGAATACAGGAACAATTCCATATATGGCATAAGCTACCTAATGGCTCTGGTTTATGGGACATCACATGATTTGGGCAAAACGAAACTTTACAAATGATATATATGTGGTGGGATGGGACAGTGTGAGCTGAGCACTCCCTGTTATTCAGGATTTGTATCTTGTTTTGTTGCGTGCTCCAGAGAGAACAATTACCTTGTATATTTTTGGCTTAGTAATTATACGAATAAACCTTTGTGGTGCGTCTACAACTAAGTCTGATTGTACCTCTTATTCTTCAGCTTACAAGGCTGAATGGTTTTCCCCTCCCTGGGGGAAGGGCAAAGGGATTGGGAAAATAAACATGAAAGTTTTTCAAACTCATGCTATACAGCCAATAATTTTCTCTAGGTACCAAATGACATTATAAAGGCAGCACTGTCAGATAATAAGATTGTAGCACAGTACCAGTATAATTTTTCCTACCTGTTCCCATGTACCAGGGGTCCATGTCTGGAGGGAGGTTAGTCAAGGCAGTCACAGGCATCGCACCACAATTTGATTCCACCAGTGCTCCTTTCACTTTGATAGCACTGGATAAATTAGTGGACCTGAACATAGCTTTTAAGGGTGCGATGTTATTAAACCTCACTCCTGCCAAGCAGCCTGTGAAGCCAGGGGTGTTGTATTTCCGGATCTCGGGGTCTATTACACCAGTTTCTGGGGAATAAATAAATAAATAATAGTAGCTAACAGACTACCAAGTATTGCTCTGAAAGCTTTTATCATTAACAACATAAGGCAGGGGTGGACTGACCATACAGGCAACCATGCAGTGCCCAATGGCCCAGAGGCTCTCTCCACCCCCTTAGCCTCAGTGGGCCCTCCAAAGTCCCACCATGAAGGACACTAGTCATCATGACCTCTTCGGGACAGGAAAGAACCCCACTCTTTCTTGCTTGCTGCCACTGCTCTATCCAGCACCACCGAATTTTCAAAATAGCTGCTGAGACCCACGAGACTACCACGGGAAGTTTTGGCAGCCATTTTGAAAGTGTTGCAGCACCGGGCAGAGCAGTGGCAAGGAAAGAGTGGGGTTCTTTCCTGCCCCTGAAGAGGCCACTAGACCACCAGGGCCCTTCAAAGTAGGACCACTGAGGCTTGGGGGGGCTGCAGTGTGCAGGGGGGTGCTGGAAACAAAGTTGGAGGGGACTGTAGTGTACAATGAGGGGTGCTAGAAACAAATGGAGGAGCTGTAAGGTGCAGGAGGGGGACTAGAAACAAAGGTGGCTGTAGTGTGAAGCTGGGGGGGGGGGGGGGCGTGGGCCCAGTGACTTTTACTATCCAGGGGCCCAGATCACTGTCAGTCTGCCCCTGACACAAGGAAATAGTATATCTACTATTATTGTTGTTGTTTCACATTTCACCACCTTTATAAGAATAACCTAAGGTGATTTACAATGAAATACAATTTAGACTACAACACAGTGACAGTGTCTTCCAAATTATAAAACCACAAAATGCTACACAATAATTATCCCATTCCAGCAAAGAACTATCACCCCGCTGTTCCTTATAATCTTAAAGTCTCGTCATCCTGAAATGCCTTCCTAAAGAATCAGGTCAACAAATTTATGAAACTTTAGCATGATTCCTGTTCTATTTACCAAATATATCTATAAACAAGTGGACAAACTTCTTAGTCAATTTTTATGGGCAAATACGACTCCAAAAATAGTGTTATGCACACTCAAAAACATGAAGGGCAAGGCAGGGGTCTCTTTCCCGGATTTATTTTTATATATCATAAATCTTTTATTTTACAACAAGCAACACGATGGTTACTGAGTGACACTGAATCTATTCCAATTTGGTTACAAATTGAACAGGAACTCTGGAAACCATTTTGTCTCAATCAACATGTACCTTCCAGCTTATTAGATACCTTACAAAATAACATTATAATTTCTTCTTTCTTTATTTGTCTTTTACAGTTAGACAAACAAATGGAAATTCCGTATGATCTTAATATTCACTCTATCGTCTGGAATAATCTGACAATTTTAATAAATAAAAAAACAATATTTTGGAAATAATGGATGAATACAGGAATTTGGTCTCTTGATCAAATCTTGATTGGTAATAAATTAAAATCTTTCTCAATGCTGCAAATGCAGTTTGGATTGCATCCCAATCAACACTATCGTTGGATACAGTTACAACATTTTATGGTGTCCACACGTTATCCCTGTTCATTAGGTGCTATCCAACCTTCCATATATCAATTTATCATCACATTTCACCAAAAAGGGCATGTGGCATCTCAACTTTATTCATTTCTAGTTCAATCAACTTTAAAGGAAAAGATAGGTCTGCGTTCAGTATGGGAATCTGACTTACAGTGTTCATGTACTAACCACCAATGGACTACTTTTTGGGCTAAAACAAGTAGACCCATTGCCTCATCAACCTTCCTTCAATCGCTTTTTTTTCTGCACCATAGAGTCTTATGGACTCCTCAAAAAATGAAGTTTGCAGGTTTGTTGACAGATAACTTATGTTGGTCATGTAATGAACATCAAGGTACTCTTCTCCACTTAATTTTTGAATTCCATGGTACTAATCTATTTTGGTCCAAAGTATGGCAAATTATCTCATCTATATTTAATTTTACTGAAATTCTAACCCCTAAAAAGATAATATTTGGTTCAATAACATTGGATCAATCTTTGGGCGGTTATGATTCTAAACTATTTGACATATTGATAGCAATAACTCTCAAATACATTTTATCCAACTAGAAGAATAATTCACAACTTAACATTCATTTTTGGTGGAATAATGTGTTACAAATTCATAAGTATTGTACAGCTAATACTGGTCATTTCCAGATGTCTAATCACAAAGTTTGGTTAACATTGCAGCAATATTTGGACTCACACCCCACTAGTTAGCCATCTGTGCACAATATTATGATCCCTTTTCCCCTTTCTTAATTTTACCCTCTGTCCTTCGTTTTCCCCTCCAAGTTATTACCTATTTTTATACAACTTCCATTTTTGTATATCTGCTGTATACTTAATTTGAGTTCATTCATTTTTATTAGTTTTATGTTTGTTATCATACAGTTCATCTTGTGGAATGGAAATTACATTCTATTTTGTAATGAATTTGGATGGATGTTTTATTGAAACTAATAAAAATAATAATAAAAAAAAAAAGAAACTTTAGCCAGTCTTTGCCTCCCCTAACTTCATCCGGTAGGGAGTTATAGGATTGGCATCACATTTCAGAATGCTTTTGATTGCATTCCGGCTCAGCTTCTTTCACCCCTCGAAGAAATAATAACCCCTTTCCTGGTGAGCTAAGGGAGTTTAACTTGGAAGAGGTTGCTTGCAGCCAAGCGCTGATCTCATGCAATTGCTAAGCATTGGTGGAGGCTAGATCTAGCTGAAAGTGAAATCAATTTGATATAAAGATAAGTTGATTTTTTTCTTGTTAAGGGTAAATAATAAGTTCACCAAAAAATTAATACACGTTTGTAGTAGAAATAAAAAGATGAAGAAGAGGGGAGGTCTTTAAGCTGAAGATTGAATAAATTGATAGCTGAAACCATAAAATGCTATCATAAGTTTGGGGCTTTTCCTTTCCCGTTATCAGAGACAGTAGTCATATTATAAGAAGGAGTTAAGCTATATGGCAGCCAGTGAAAATTATGAAAAGCAGCAGACATATGATTAATAGAAAAAGGTTTTCAATTACTGTGTGCAGTGGGGTTGTTATTTTGGGTGAAGATGAGCTAAGAGACTGTGGCAGAACATACTTCTTTATGCAACTGGCTAAACAAAAGTAATTTAATAGCTTGAATGTAATCATGATGACTTTAAATTGTACATTGCCGCCGCACTCCCCGGCCAGAACGGCCCGGATGCGGATTCACTGGCCACGGATCTGGTACGCACTGAGGTGGACGCAAGGAGAGACCCATGAGACCAGACCAAGAATCGGCTTATCCCGGTCCTCCTGCTCAGCTCTTCTCTGCTCCAGCTTACTCCAGTCCATCTGCCCCAGCTTGTTCCAGTCCGCCTGATCCAGCTTATTCCAGTCTACCTGATCCAGCTTGTTCCAGCGTGTTCCAGTCCGCTTGATCCAGCTTGTTCCAGCGTGTTCCAGTCCATCGGCCCCAGCTTGTTCCAGTCCACTTGATCCAGCTTCTCCCTGCCTGTTCCAGTCCATCTGCTCCAGCTTGTTCCAGTCCGCCTGATCCAGCTTCTCCAGCTTGTTCCTGTCCGCCTGATCCAGCTTCTCCCTGCTTGATCCAGTCCGCTGATCCAGCTTCTCCCTGCTTGTTCCAGTCCATCTGCTCCAGCTTGTACCAGTCCGCCTGATCCAGCTTCTCCCTGCTTGTTCCAGTCCTTCTGCTCCAGCTTGTTCCAGTCCGCCTAATCCAGCTCATTCCAGTCCATCTGCTCCAGCTTGTTCCAGTCCACCTGACCCAGCTCATTCCAGTCCGTCTGATCCAGCTTGTTCCAGCTTGCTCCAATCCTGCTGCTCTGCTCTCTTCTGCTCCATACTATTCCAGCTTGCTCCAGTCCTGCTGCTGTGCTCTCCACCGCACTCACCTGTTCCTGCCTGCCTGCTAGCCAACCAACCTCCAAATTATTCCAGCTTGTTCCAGTCCTGCTGCTGAGCTCTCCACCGCACTCACCTGTTCCAGCCTGCCTGCGAGCCAATCAACCAACCTGCCCTTCAACTTGCCTGCTTGTCTGCCCATCAACAACCTGCCTGCCTGCCTGCTTGCCTGCACAACTACCTACCTGCCTCCCCGCCTCCTTGCCAGCCCATCACTCTCCTGACTGACTGCTCACCCTTCATCCTGCTTGCCTCCCAGCCCATCTACCTACCTACCTGCCCCCAGCCCAGCAACCTACCTGCCTGCTTGCCCCCCAGCCCAGCAACCTACCTACCCGCCTGCCAGCCCCTCTACCTACCTTCCCACCTGCCAATCTGCCTGTCAAACCACCATCACTACATATGCACCCATAAACACCTCAGTCACTACTTATGGCCCCCTTACACATTCTCTTCATTGCCCTGTCCCTTCCTAATCTATTCCCCCTCCCCCCACCACTGTATACCGCACGAACTCACTGCCCATCCATGTCCTCTCCCGTCCTGCTCACTACTGCAATACCCTACCCACCCCCGTCCCCCACCACCACACCATCTCTACTGTCCTCCTCCTCCTTCCTAGCTCTCAACCTTCAACACCTCCTTCCTGCCATGAACCCTTCCCCATTCCTCCTAAGCGCACCCCATCTTTGTCGCCTTACCTCCCCCACCCTCCTCCGTACTCTCTTGCTCCTTCTCCTGCTATCCGCGGGGAGACATCAATCCCAACCCAGGTCCCCCAAACCTGTCCTCGTCTCATCCATGCAAACGTTTCTACGATGTCTCCAATCTCATCTCTATTCCCCTCCTCACTCCCCCTCTCGAGTGCCCTGTGGAATGCACGCTCGGTCTGCAACAAACTTTCCTTCACCCATGATCTCTTCATCTCCCGTTCCCTTCAACTACTCGCCCTAACTGAAACCTGGCTCACCCCCGACGACTCTGCCTCAGTCGCGGCCCTATGCCATGGAGGTCATCTCTTCTCCCATTCTCCCCGCCCAGTTGGCTGCGGTGGCGGCGTCGGGCTACTACTTTCGCCCTCCTGCAGTTTTCAACCTCTCCTCCTACCGCAGTCTCACTGCTTCTCATCCTTTTAAGTTCACTCCATCCGTCTACTCTACCCGCTGCCACTCAAAGTTGCAGTCATTTACCGCCCCCCTGATAAGTCCCTCTCTTCCTTCCTTACCGACTTCGATGCCTGGCTCTCCGTTTTTCTTGAGCCCTCATCCCCATCCCTCATTCTTGGAGACTTTAACATACACACTGATGACCCATCCGACTCTTATGCTTCTCAGTTCCTCACTCTAACCTCCTCCTTCAACCTCCAACTGAGCTCCACCACCCCTACTCACCAATCTGGCCACTGTCTTGACCTCGTCCTCTCCTCTACCTGCTCACCCTCCAATTTCTGTGCCTCAGCTCGTCCTCTCTTTGACCACCACCTGATCACCTTCACACTTCGTCACCCTCCCCCTCAGTCCCGCCCAACACTAACCACTATTTCCAGGAATCTCCAGGCTGTCGACCCTCCCACCTTATCCTCTAGTATCTCTAATCTCCTCCCTTCCATTATGTACGAGTCTGTCGACAAGGCTGTCTCCACTTACAATGCCACTCTCTCCTCTACACTGGACACCCTTGCACCATCCATCTCCCGTCCCACAAGGCGTACTAATCCCCAGCCCTGGCTGACCCCTTGCACCCGATACCTTCGCTCCTGTGCCCGATCGGCAGAATGCCTCTGGAGGAAATCTCACACCCATACTGATTTCATTCATTACAAATTCATGCTATCCTCCTTCCAGTCCTCCCTATTCCTCGCCAAACAGGACTATTACACCCAGTTGACTGGCTTCCGATTAGGTACCGCATACAGTTCAAGCTTCTCCTACTAACCTACAAATGCACTCTATCTGCAGTCCCTTCCTACCTTTCTACCCTCATCTCCCCATACGTTCCTACCCGCAACCTCCGCTCTCAAAACAAATCCCTCCTTTCAGTACCCTTCTCCACCATCGCCAACTCCAGGCTCCGCTCTTTCTGCTTTGCCTCACCCCATGCTTGGAATAAACTCCCTGAGCCCATTCGCCAGGCCCCCTCCCTGCCCATCTTCAAATCCTTGCTCAAAGCCCAACTCTTCAATGTCGCCTTCAGCACCTAACCACCATACTCTATTCAGGAAATCTAGACTGCCCCAACTTGACATTTCGTCCTTTAGATTGTAAGCTCCATTGAGCAGGGACTGTCCTTCTTTGTTAAACTGTACAGCGCTGCGTAACCCTAGTAGCGCTCTAGAAATGTTACGTAGTAGTAGTATATTGCGGGCAGCCAGTGTAAAGCAGCTTTGGGGATATATGATCCCTTGCCTGTCAATCTTATATTTCATATAAATTGCATTCCTTTCTTGAAATCCCCACTGAAAGCGAAGATACATACCTGTAGCAGGTATTCTCCGAGGACAGCAGGCTGATTGTTCTCACTGATGGGTGACGTCCACAGCAGCCCTGAGGTCCAAAAATCTACCTAGCAACAAACGTTTGCTAGAGCCTTCGGTCACGCACGGGCGCACGCACCGCGTATGCATGGCCATCTTCCCACCCATCGCGCGGGGACACCAGTTAGATGAAAAAGCAAAGATGAAAAGAAGGAACAACTCCAAAGGGGAGGAGGGCGGGTTTGTGAGAACAATTAGCCTGCTGTCCTCGGAGAATACCTGCTACAGGTATGTATCTTCGCTTTCTCCGAGGACAAGCAGGCTGCTTGTTCTCACTGATGGGGTATCCCTAGCCCCCAGGCTCACTCAAAACAACAAAGAAAGGTCAATTGGGCCTCGCAACGGCGAACACATAAGAATTGACCTACAAAGAGAACAACAGAGTGCAGCCTGGAACAGAACAAAAATGGGCCTAGGGGGGTGGAGTTGGATCCTAAGTCCCAAACAGATTCTGCAGCACCGACTGCCCAAACCGACTGTCGTGTCGGCTATCCTGCTGAAGGCAGTAATGAGATGTGAATGTGTGGACTGATGACCACGTCGCAGCCTTGCAAATCTCTTCAATAGTGGCTGACTTCAAGTGGGCCACTGACACTGCCATGGCTCTAACACTATGAGCCGTGACATGACCCTCAAGAGTCAGCCCAGCCTGGGCATAAGTAAAGGAAATGCAATCTGCTAGCCAATTGGAAATGGTGCGTTTCCCGACAGAGACTCCCCTCCTATTGGGATCAAATGATACAAACATTTGGGCGGACTGTCTGAAGGGGCTTGTCCACTCCACATAGAAGTCCAATGCTCTCTTGCAGTCCAATGTATGTTCAGCACGGTGGGTATGAGGATGGGGAAAAAATGTTGGCAAGACAATTTACTGGTTCAGATGGAACTCCGACACCACCTTCGGCAAGAACTTAGGGTGAGTGCGAAGGACTACTCTGTTATGATGAAATTTAGTATAGGGAGCATGGGCTACCAAGGCTTAAAGCTCAATGACTCTACGAGCTGAAGCAACAGCCACCAAGAAAATGACCTTCCAGGTCAAGTACTTCAGATGGCAGGAATTCAGGGCTCAAAAGGAGGCTTCATCAGCTGGGTGAGAACGACGTTGAGATCCCATGACACTGTTGGAGGTTTGACAGGGGGCTTTGACAAAAGCAAACCTCTCATGAAGCGAACAACTAAAGGCTGTGCAGAGATAGGCCGATCTTCTACACATTGATGGTAAGCACTAATTGCACTAAGATGAACCCTTACGGAGTTGGTCTTTAGACCAGACTCTGACAAATGTAGAAGGTATTCAAGCAGGGTCTGTGTAGGACAAGAGCGAGGATCTAGGGCCTTGCTATCACACCAGACGGCAAACCTCCTCCATTTGAAAGAATAACTCCTCTTAGTGGAATCTTTCCTGAAAGCAAGCAAGACTCAGGAGACACCCTCAGAAAGACCCAAAGAGGCGAACTCTACGCCCTCAACATCCAGGCAGTGAGAGCCAGAGACTGAAGGTTGGGATACAGAATCTCCACCGTTCTTCGGAGGATAATTCCAGAAGAAGAGGGAACCAAATCTGACGAGGCCAGAAAGGAGCAATCAGAATCATGGTTCCACGGTCTTGCTTGAGTTTCACCAGAGTCTTCCCCACAAGAGGTATGGGAGGATATGCATACAGAAGACCCTTCCCCAATGAAAGAGAAAAGCATCTGACGCTAGTCTGTCGTGGGCCTGTAGTCTGGAACAGAACTGAGGGACCTTGTGATTGAGCTGAGTGGCAAAAAGATCCACCAAGGGGGAGCCCCACGCGTGGAAGATCTTGCGCACCACACGCGAGTTGATCGACCACTCGTGAGGTTGCATGATCCTGCTCAATCTGTCGGCCAGACTGTTGTTTACGCCTGCCAGATACGTGGCTTGGAGAAACATGCCTCGATGATGAGCCCAAAGGCACATCTGGACGGCCTCCTGACACAAGGGGCGAGATCCGGTGCCCCCCTGCTTGTTGACGCAGTACATGACAACCTGGTTGTCTGTCTGAATTTGGATAATTTGGTTGGATAGGCGATCTCTGAAAGCCTTTAGAGCATTCCAGATTGCTCGCAACTCCAGGAGATTGATCTGGAGACCTGATTCCTGGAGGGACCAAGGTCCTTGAGTGTGAAGCCCATCTCTACATGCGCTCCCCACCCCAGGAAAGATGCATCCGTAGTCAGCACTTTTTGTGGCTGAGGAATTTGGAATGGGCATCCCAAGGTCAAATTGTATTCTGGGGGCTCTGGGCCTTATTTCGGATAGCCTACTACTACTACTACTACTGCTGGGCTTGGTTTCGGTGTTGGGAGTGTTCTCTACGGCCTTCGCGACGGCAAGCGTCGCCGGGGATTTACTGGTCTGGGGCGTGGATTGGGCCTTCAACTTGGTCTTGTGACCCTTCCTCTGGCTTATTACCATAAGCGCGGCCTTTTCCACCTTATGCTGGGCCCAAGGTGGCGGGTTCCGGACCACGTTAAGCCACCCTTCCACATATGGGATATCCTCGGGACAGCCTGGGTTTCCGTCGACTATGACAACGTTCATGACTGCAGCTACTTTCTCATATTCGAATGAACCTTCCGGTGGCCACTCGACAAATCTCCCTAGACCGGGCCACATGAATTGACATCGCTGTATCATCCTGGCTCTACTGCATTGTTCCTGGTCGAACACTTCGCTAAAGTGCTCAGTCATTAAATCTAACGGAGTAGACCCACCCCCGCCCATCCTAACCTGAGTGCCAAAGGATAGCACACAGATGGAGGGGGAAAAGGATGGTGGAGGAGTAAGGGGTCTCGTTCCACCGGACACAAAAGGGTCAACAGTCGGCCTGACCGGAATGCGGTCGCCCGATCCGGAACTGCAGGCCCACTCACTCAACTTTCACACGTCACAAGAAACCCTCCCGTTCGGTTTCTTCCCGGAGCCTAGTGGGTTTCGGGATCTAGTCCGTACTCAGCACTGGTTAAGAGGGAGATCAAGCCTCTCTTCGACCCTTTACCGGGTCGGTCAACTACCCAGAGTATACTCGCCTGTCCGCTGTCTTCGGACGTGGCCTACCGGCGCGCTCTTCTCCGGAGTTCGGGAAAGGTGTCTTGCCGGAACCACGCAACCCCACCGCCAGCCAGCCGGTGTCTATCAGCCCTCCTTCGGAGGTGGACACTGAACTCAGCGGTGGCCACTCACCAGCCGCTCGGGGGGGGGGGGGGGGGCATCACCCAGCCCGACCGTGCGGTGGGGGAGGGGAAAGAATATAATCTGTTTCCTTCTATATACTCCTGGCTGGCTCGCCAGAAATGTAACAGGATTCTCGGCTAGTAAATCAGGAGATAAGAGGCAACTGGTTCCGAAGGCAAGACAGCTTTTATTGCTAGCAATGTACAGCACTGAGTTCAGTCTCAGGTTACTGTGTGTCAGAAATCAGCTGACATTTACATTTATATCTCCCCTGTGGGCCTGCGCATTAGGCCCCTTATACATCACAGTTGGCATGTGCAGTAAACATTTGTAGTTCTTACAGTACATACACACGTCATAACACTGAAATGATACTGGCAAGGAAAACGAAACTTATCGTCCCGTTTTAGCACACACACATAATCACACAATGCTTCTTTCACAGAGTTGATAAGGCTCAATAGAGCTTAAGGCTCAGAGATGCAGGGTGGGGGTGGCAACACTCCCAGACTATCTTTTATTCATGTAGCGTCTACGTGCAGGCTGATTTTGTGTGCAAAGCCTTAGCTACTAAATGTTACAAGCGGTTATCTACTCCTCCTGCATTCTGTCTCAAACAATTATTCCAGCATCTTTGGTATCTTGCAAACAGGAGCTGACAGTTTGTAGTTAAGGCACAGTGCAAAAGAATATAAAAGTTCTGTAAAAGTTCTAGTTTGGAATGTGGTATAAAGAAGTCAAAGTCCTTGATTAAATATGCACAGTTCTTGAGGTAGTCCCATCAGTCCTGATCCGGCACCGATACAGGCCAGATCCGGCCGCCACTCCTACAAAATTGGATCGAATGGTCCACCACCGAAGAGAGTTGGGAAAACCCGATGGACAATTGGATCACATCCTCTAGATTCCCAATAGCTTGGGTACCACTGGGAAGCTAGGGTCCACTGAGCTGATCTCATATGAAGGCGTGCCATGGGAATCACATGAACTGTGGAGGCCATGTGGCCGAGAAGTCTCAACACCTGCCGAGCCATGATCTGTTGAGACGCTCTGACCATAGAAACGAGAGACAAAAGACTGTCTGCCCTCGTCTCGGGAAGATAGGCCTAAGCTGTCGTTGAGTCCAACAGAGCTCCTATGAATTCTAGTCTTTGAATTGGAAGAAGACGGGACTTCGGGTAATTTAAAACAAACCCGAGTAGCTCCAGGAGTTGAATAGTCATCTGCATGGACTGTAGAGCTCCTGCCTCCGAGGTGCTCTTTATCAGCCAATCGTCGAGGTAAGGGAACACATGCACTCCCAGTCTGCGTAGCGACGCTGCGACCACCACCAGGCATTTTGTAAAGACCCGGGGTGCCGAGGCCAGGCCAAAAGGCAGCACACAATACTGGAAGTGTTGCGTTCCGAGACGAAATCGAAGATACTTCCTGTGAGCTGGAACTATCGGAATGTGGGTGTAAGCATCCTTTAAGTCCAGAGAGCATAGCCAATCGTCTTTGTCAATCATGGGAAGAAGGGTGCCCAGGGAAAGCATCCTGAACTTTTCTCAGACCAGGAATTTGTTCAGGGCCCTTAGGTCTAGGATGGGACGCATCCCCCCTGTTTTCTTTTGCACAAGGAAGTACCTAGAATGGAATCCCAGCCCTTCTTGCCCGGGTGGAACGGGCTCGACCGCATTGGCACTGAGAAGGGCGGAGAGTTCCTCTGCAAGTACCTGCCTGTGCTGGGAGCTGATCGACTGAGCTCCCGGTGAGCAATTTGGAGGTGTAGAAGTCAAATTGACTATTTGACTATTGACTATTTGAAGAACCCACTGGTCGGAGGTTATGAGAGGCCACCTTTGGTGAAAAAATGTTAACCTCCCCCCCCGACTGGTAAGTCGTCCGGTACAGACACGTTTACTGCGGCTATGCTCATCTGGAGCCAGTCAAAAGCCCATCCCTTGCTTTTGCTGGGGTGCTGCAGGGGCCCATTTAGGATGAGAGCGAAAGCACTGGGGCTGAGCCTGAGAAAGCTGTCAGGCAGATGGAGTGTACCTATGCTTATTATAAGAATAGGGAGCACTCCTCCTGCCCCTGAAAAAACGTCTAGCAGTTGAGGTAGATGCTGAAGGTGCCCGGTGGGAGAGGTTGTCGAGGGCGGTGACCCGCTGGTTGAGCTGTTCTACAACCTGCTCGACCTTCTCGCCAAAAATGTTATCCCCCCGGCAAGGAACATCCGCAAGCTGCTGCTGGGTCCTGTTTTCCAGGTCAGAGGCGTGCAGCTATGAGAGTCTGCGCATCACTATACCTTAAGCAGCAGACCTGGATGCAACACCAAAAGTGTCATAAGCATCCCTGGACAGAAATTATGACACGCCTTCAGCTGCCTGACCACCTCCTGAAAAGGCCTGGCGTGCTACACAGGGAGCTTATCTACCAGGTCCGCCAGTTGCTTCACATTGTTCCGCATATGGATGCTAGTGTAGAGCTGGTATGACTGAATCTTGGACACGAGCATGGAGGACTAGTAGGCCTTCCTCCCAAAGAAGTCGAGAGTTCTAGATTCCCACCCCGGGGGCGCCGAGGCAAAATCTCTAGAACTGCCATCTCTCTTCAGGGCAGAGTCCACAACCATAGAGTCGTGAGGTAACTGGGTCCTCATTAACTCAGGTTCTCCATGGACCCTATACTGGGAGTCAGTCTTTTTAGGGATGGTGGGATTAGTTAAGGGTTTCGTCCAGTTCCTAAGCAAAGTCTCCTTGAGACCCTTATGCAAAGGAGCCGTGGACGACTCCTTAGGTGGTAAAGGATAGTCGAAGACCTCAAGCATCTCAGTCCTGGGCTCATCCTCAGTAACCACCGGGAAGGGAATGCCCACAGACATTTCCCGGACAAAATAGGAGAAAGAAAGACTCTCCGGTGGAGAAAGCTTTCTTTCAGGAGAGGGAGTGGGGTCAGAAGGAAGACCACAAGACTCCTCGGATGAGAAATACCTGGGATCCTCTTCCTCCCCCCATGAGGCCTCCTCCTCGGTGTCGGACAAAAGCTCCCAAACAGCAGTCCGAAACCGGGCCCGTCTCGACACCGGCGGTGATGAAGCTCCCTCCAACGACGTCGACGGGGAGTCAACCTGGGTGGCAGCCGATGCCACAAGCGGTACCGGTGTCAGGGACCTTACCACAGGCAAGGAGCCAGCCGGCGCTTCTGCCAACAGTACCGAGGGCGCAAGCACCGTTGGTACCAGTACAGACTGGTGCATCAGCTCTTCCAGGAGACCCGGAAGAACGGCTCGGAGGCGCTCGTCCAGAGTCTCTACCGGAAAAGGCAGGGAAGCTGGTGTAGGAGTTGGAGGCAGAACCTGCAAAGGATGAGGAGGCGGTACCGGGCTGTCCATCGACCGACGCATCAACACCTCCTGAATAGAGGGGGAGCGGTCCTCCCGGCGTCAATGCTTCTCGGGTGCCGATTCCCTCGACGCCACGGAGCTCCCGGTACCGTGTCGAGAAGGAGACCGGTGCCGATGCTTCTTGATCTTCGCCCGAGGCACAGCATCGGTACCCTTCAGTACTGACGAGGAGGACGTCAAATCCAAACGCCTCCTCGGGGTCGGGTCTGAAGATGGTCGGTCCCGATGGGCCTGCGAAACAGGAGCCTTCGAGACAGATGGAGACCCACTCGACGGCTCACTACTCCCAGCGTGCAGTGGTCTGTGGACAGGCATTACCTGCACTCCTGAGGTCAATGCTTGCTCCGGTGCCAACATCGACACCGTCGACCTCGGTACCTCTGTTGACGTCGAAGTACCGGGCAAAGCTCCATCTTGAGACTCGCCGCTTGTGTCCGCTTCTTGAGACTGAGACACAATTTACAGGCGGCTGGTCGATGTTCGGGCCCAAGGCACTGAATACACCACGCGTGTGGATCAGAACCCGAGATTGCCCGGTTGCAGCGACTGCACTTCTTGAAGCCACTGGGAATCCTCGATGTCATGGACGGAAAAATAGCGGCGGCGAAGTCAAACTCGTCGATGGTGCCAAAAAGCAAGGCACAAAAAAGGGAAAAACCCGAACGGGCGGCCTAAGACGGCTGCAACGGCAGCGAAACAAAACTTAGCCGGCCCAAACTAAAAGTCTAAGGAAATTTACTTTTTTTTTTTTTTTTTAAAACAACAGCTCAACGGAGCCAAAGAAGAAATAGAGAAGAAAAAACAAAGGCTTCTCAGGACGCGCTGAGAGGGACCAAAACACAGTCTCTCTCAACCGCAGACAAAAAGAAACTGGTGTCCCCGTGTGATGGGCGGGAAGACGGCCACAGCCACGGCCACGGCCACGGCCACGGCCATGGCCACGGGCGACCGAAAGCTCTAGCAAACTTTTGTTGCTAGGTAGATTTCCGAACCTCAGGGCTGCTGTGGATGTCACCCATCAGTGAGAACAAGCAGCCTGCTTGTCCTCAGAGAAAGCAGCAATACACTTGAGTGATGTTGGCACATCTTTGTATAATCAGCCAGTACAGTACTTTCTTGAAAGAGAATGGTCGGCCAACCTTGATCCGGTGGTAATATACCATACAATGATCTGGGTTTGATTCCTAGCTCAGTTTTTCCTCTTATGGATCAAAATAGGGACTCGGCATGCCAGAGAAGCAGCATCCACAGTCCTTTGGGGGGGGGGGGAGGGGGACTCTTTCGTTGCCTGAAGAATGATACCTTGAGGCAGATTTTGGCCCATAATTGCATGATTCCAGAAGAGCTGGTGTGTGCCTCCAAATGACTCCAGTTGGGAAAAGATGCAAAACAGGAGAGAAACTGCCAGGTGATTGGAAATAAAAGTTCATAGCTCTAGATTCCAGCCTGGTTCTGAGTGAGTTCTAAGGTCAACAGGAAACTCAGAAGCCCGCTTTTTCACTAGGTGGACTAGGTGTCTGCCTAGGGCATTGCCAGCACAACCTGCAAACCAGCAGCAGGCCTTTCAGCATCAGCATATGCATGCATGTTCAAGGTTTGCTATGTCCTGCCCCTTTTGACAAAGTTTGAGTTGGAAGAGGTGAGACATGGCAAGCTTTGAATGCATGTGGATGCTCAAAGGCCCTGCTGGTGCTCAGGGTGGAAGTAGGATGGCGCAACTGCAGTGGCAGGGACAACGGAAGAACGGATGCTGAACTATGGGGGAGGGTGCTAGGCAAGATGCTGGATTATAAAGTGGGGTGGGTAAGAGGAGATGCTGGGTTATGTTTGGGGGGAGGGGAGAACATGGCTAAAAGTTCACCTAGAGCATCATATACCCTTGGGCCAGTGCTGAGGAAACTCCCAATCCCTAATACCATCTGGAAGAAGCCTAAATGTACTGTACTGCCCAAACTTCAGTTTCAGTCATAGGCCATTAACCAAACATGCCAAGGTCCTGTTTTTGATAGAAGCCCATCACTGGATGAAGCAAACTGTATAAACCACTACTGGGGAGCCACTGATCACTATCTATCACAGAACATTATAAGCAACTTTAAATGCCTACCCATCACTCGGCCCAAGTAGAGAGCTTTCGGAGAGTCAAGTTTACGATCAACCCATAAGGAAAAGTGTTCTTCAACTACTGGAAAATAGTCTACCTGAAAGACAAAAATCCCCCAAACATCCATGTTGAAAGGGTCACAGAATCTTTTACATCAATGGCTACATTGTACAATATTTAAAAAAAAAAAAAAGGTCATACAAGGCATTCAGAGAATGTATTAATTATACCATTACAATTTATACCGACACTGAAATATTACTATGCAGTTACAAATGACACCCTGTTTAATTTGTCACAGAAGGATCAAAGATTGAATTAATCTTCTCGGGATCTTCTGATGTGAGAACAAACCTACTGTTCTAATATTTTAGATAAGAATATAAGAGTTGACCTGCTGGGTGAGGCCAAAGATCCATCTAGCCCAGTATCCTGTTTCCAACAGTGGTCAGTCCAGGTCACAAGTACCTGGTAGAGTCCCAAAAAGTAGCAAAATTCCAGGCTACTTAAAACCATGGATGAGCAGTGGCTTTCCGTAGGTCTACTTTAATAATGGTTTAGGACAAGTTCAAGGAGGAAAGTCCATAACCTTTTTAAACCCAGCTACATTAACTGCTTTTACCACTTGCTCTGGCAATGAGTTCCAGAACTTAACTATATGATGAATGAAAAATATTTTCTCCTATTTTAAACGTGCTACTATGTAAGTTCATGACGTGTCTCCTAGTCTTTGTACTTTTTTGAGACAGTAAACAATCAATTCAGGGTTACCCATTCCACTCCATTCAGAATTTTATAGATCTCTGTCATATCTCCTCTCAGTTGTCTCTTCTCCTAGCTGAAGAACCTTAACCTCTCTAGCCTTTCCTCACACGAGAGTCATTCCATCCTTTTATTTTGGATTTTGCTCACACCTTTTTCAGTAGAAACTCAGGTGAGTTACATTCAGGTACACTAGGTATTTTCCTGTTTCAGGAGGGCTTTACTACCTAAACCAAACTATGGTAAAAGGTGGCCTTAGCGCGTGCTTATACAGGTCATTCCAGTGTGCTAAGGCCATTTTTTCTGCATGGGTAAAATGGACACTTTTTCTATTTTTCAAAACATTATTGGCCACACACGAATTCTCCCACTTACGTGTGAGCCCCTACCACCACCTATTTTGTAGGCAATAAGGGCTCACGTGCTAACCACAAGCTAATCAGTTAGCGCTTGGCAATGTAGCTGCACTGATTAGCACAGAACATGCCTATTCTCCACCCCCAGACCTGCCCCAGCACTAAAAAATAAAATCTAGTTTTTTAGTGCATGGGAAGCACATACCGCTCCCAAAATTCTCGCGGGATACCCGAGTGCGCCCCATGGTAAGGCCTTTTTTGTTGTGGTAAGCATATATTAGTGTGAACCACAATGGAGGGTTAAGTGACTTGCCCAAGATCACAAAGAGCAGCAGTGGGATTTGAATTGGGCTTATTATGTCAGCCTGGTGCTCTAATCACTAAGGGCTCATTTTACAAGTGGTGGTAAGCCCAACGCAGGCTTACTGCTCGCTACACAGGAAGTACCATCGGGCTACCGCAGTCATTTCCAGTGCTACAAAAATGTATTCATTTTTCTAGCACTGGAGTGTAACCTGCGGTAATCGTGCAGTACCGAGCTCTGCTCAGTTACCGCAGGGTTAACTTGGGAGCCCTTACTGCCACCTCAGTGGGTGACGGTAAGGGCTACCCTCCGAAATGGTCACATGGCAAGTGCTTTCATTGCCACATGGCCATTTCCTGTAGGAAAGCGAGACTTCCCTTTTACCAGGTGTGGTAAAAGGGGGCCTCAGCACGCATGTAAAACACAAGCTGACACCTGCACCAGCCCCCTTTTGCCACAGCTTGGTAAAAGGGGCCCTAGATTACTCCTCCACTCCTGGGGATTAGCTAGTGGAGAACTAGTGGGCCCCAAAAATGGGCAGGGCAGTTCTATAACCGGGCACATGCAGTTATGCACATCTTGCACATGTAAGTAGCGCCTTAACTGGCATTTACACATGAAAGCGAGCTATGTGCTATTCTATAAGGGAGCGAATAGGGAGGTGTACATATCAGTGGCTTATGGCCAGGATATAGGTGTGTTACCTACTTACGCAAGCACCTTATAGAATTAAGTTATGTGTACTGCATGCCCACTTATGACAGCTGTAGACTTAAGTGGTGCAGCTAAATGTAGGCGCATTGATGCCAACTTACACTAGTATTTTATAATGGTATCTTGGCTTCAAGATGTCATTATAAAATGGGTGCTCAGCTTGCATCGAGGCACCTAACTTGAGCCACCAAGTTACAGAATTGCCCCTTAGTCCTTGAAAAGAGGATAATAATAATAATAAAAAGACACCTTGGGTTCATTTTAAAGTTCAGGCAAAATTACAGCTAAAAAAGTAAACAAATCAAAATTGCAAGTCAGTTTGCTTGAACAATTTTTAAATTGTGCATCTTTTTGCCTAAGACCAATATCCTGTGACCTCTTAAAGAAAAAAAAGAAAAGAACAAAAACCTTATGTAAGCAAAACATTGTGCAACCACCATTTGAGACTTCTGGTCCAATCCTTAAAATCTACACCTGGAGTGACCATTTCTCACTATCGCCTGTGGGCAAGAAATGCACTGGAAAAGACACATTGGACTCTGTGGTGTCTCACAATGCTTCTGTGCACACTCTCACCTGCATGTAAAGGCTTCTGTAGACTCGAGTAACGTTCACACTGTGAGGCTTCCCATCAGTTAGATTTTTGTCACTTAATGTGAAGATGTAAGGACTGGTTCCAAGCTGATACCGTAGCTGCAAGCTGCCTGAAGCACAAACAAACTAATTTATAGAGAAATGGCACTGAACAGGGTCAGGGCAGACATACTGAGCTGGATTCAGTCAATGGTTCCCAAATGTAACACAGTAGATGATGGCAGATTAAGACCTGCACAGTCCATCCAGTCTGCCCAACAAGGTAAACTCAATGCATAAGGTATGATGTGATACTTCATATGTATACCTGCCGTGCACTCTTTTTTCTAAAATTTCTGAAGTTTATTTATTTATTTATTGCATTTGTATCCCACATTTTCCCACCTATTTGCAGGCTCAATGTGTCTTACATTATTCCGTAATGGTGATTGCCATTTCCAGAATGAGAAATACAAAGTGGCATTGCATTAAAGTTCATAGGTGACAGAGTAGATTAAGCAGTCAAGTATAGAGAATTCATATTTGGAATGAGAAATAAAGTGGAATTAATAAAGTTAATGTCAAAACCTCTGAAAAGCTGCACTCCAGCCCATCTATTCAGCTATGGTCAGGGCACAGACCACAGAAGTCTGCCCAGCATTGGCCTTGTTCTCCAATTTCTGAAGCTGTAGTTGTCCAGCCACGATCAGAGCACAGACTGTAGAAGTTTGCTGAGTACTGGCTTTGCTTCCCAATTATAAGTGTTGCTTCCTGATCTCCGCTAAGCTTCTATGGATCCATTCCTTCTAAAGAGAATTCCTTTATGTTTATACCACACATTTCTTGTTACCATTTTTATCTCCACCACCTCCCGCGGGATGGCATTCCAGGTATCTACCACCCTCTCGATGAAAAGTACTTCTTGCCATTATTCCTGAGTAATGTAATTGTAAATTGTAAAGTAAATGTAAGTGCTGGGAACAATTTGCACTAAGCGCTATTCCGTACAGGGTGCTCTGGGCCAATAACTGTTATAGAATTGACGTTCACTAAATACAGAAAAACTCAAGAACAGAAACAAAGAGAGGAATATCAGATGAAACTGAAAGAAGCCAAGACAGATATATGTCTGGTAAAAGCACAAGTGGAAGAACAAATGGCTAGAAATGCAAGGAGGAGCAACAAGAATTTTTTCAGGTATATTAGTGAAAGGAGAAAGACTAAAAATGGAATTGTGAGACTGAAAGATGCTGTGAATAGAGAATGACACAGGGACAAAGTTTGTTCCCATCCCTGCCCCGTCCCCGTGGGTTCTATCTCCATCCCTGTCCCGTCTCCACAGGTGCTGTCTCCGTCCCCGCCCCGTCCCCACAGGCCCTGTCTCCGTTCCCGCCCCGTCCCTGCAGGTTCTGTCCCTGTCCCCGCTCCCCGCTCCATCCCCATGGGCTCTGTCCTCATCTGCAGAAGTCTCAAATTATGATTTTAATTTAAATCTTTTTATTAAAGTAAAAAAAGGAACAATATGCTGTGCAACTATTGTGTATACATTACAAATAGAAGACAATAACAGTGAGCAGCTATAATAACCCTCCTCACCACCACCCTTCCAACCCCAACAACAGCTCACTTCTACTACCCAAGGGATCCTAATCCACCCTGTTAAAATGTCCTGGGGCACAAAATACAACCTGTTCTGTATGCCCTAGAGGGGAGAAATATGCCCTATGTAGCAGTCATGATTTTTAAATTTGTGGATGAATAAGAAGTCATCAACAAACTCAGGATTCAGTCTAGCTCTCCTATCTTCCACAGTCCTTCCTACAATAGAAGTTGTCTTCTTAGAAGATGTGCTGGTAGCAGAATGTACAGGATATCCCATGCAAATTTTGCTAGTTGTGGCCAGCATGTTTGCTTATTTTTCCAAAAAATCAAAATATTGTTGTCTGCATCATTCAAACATAAATAACAGTCGAGTTCATTAACAGGTTTCAAGGTAGAAAATGACACAGGGACAAAAGTTTGTCCCCATCCCCATGGGCTCTGTCCCCGCCCCATCCCCGCGGTTACTGCAGGTCCCAGTCTCCGTGTCATTCTCTAGCTGTGAACCACTATGTAGAGAAAGATGAGGAAAAAGCAAACTTGCTAAACAAATACTTCTGCTCTATATTCACAGAAAATCCTGCAGAAGGACCACGATTGACTGGCAAAAGTATGTATGAGAATGGAGTGGATATAGCATCATTCATGGAAGAAAGTGTTTGTAAACAACTTCAAAATTTGGACGGGATCCATCCCAGAATATTGAGGGAGCTCAGAGGTTCTGGCGGGTCCTCTTAAAGATTTGTTTAATAAATCCTTGGAGATGAGGGAGGTTCCGTGGGATAGGAGAAGAGTGGATGTGGTCCCTCTTCACAAACGTGGTGACAGAGAAGAAGCTGGAAACTACAGGCCAGTAAGCCTCTCTTTGCTATTGGAAAAGTAATAGAAGCGATGCTGAAGGAAAGGATAGTGAATTTCCTAGAATCCAATAGGTTACAAGATCCAAAACAACATGGTTTTACTAAAGGTAGATCGTGCCAAATGAATCTGATTGAATTCTTTGCATGGGTGACCAGTGAATTAGATTGATAACGTGCTCTAGATGTAATCTACTTAGACTAGCCGTTGAGCCTGTTAAAACGGGCTGGTAATGGGGTTTTCGGAGGTCGACGTTGCCCCCCCCCCCCCCGCGTGGTTGCGGCTACCATTCCCCCCCACTCCCGGAGTCGCCGCCGCCAGCCCTCCATCCGGCCCAGGCCCTCTCTCCACTACTGAACTTACATCCATTCGCCGGAACGCAGCAGGGCAGATCAGCTGAGCTGCCGTCGGCCTTCCTTCCCTGCCTGTGTCCCGCCCTCGTGTGACGTAACGTCAGCGAGAGCGGGGCACAGGTAGGGAAGGAAGGCGGACGGCAGCTCAGCTGATGTGTGTGCTGCGTTCCGGTGAATGGATGTAAGTTCAGTAGCGGAGAGAGGGCCTGGGCCGGGTGGAGGGTTGGCGGCGGCGACACCGGGTTGGGGGAGCGGTAGCGGCGACCTCGGGCAGGGGGGGAGCGGTAGCAACCTCGGCGGCTTTGTGCAGTTTCCCTCTCTGTCCCGCCCCGTCATCACGTATTGACATGGGGGCGGGACAGAGAGGGAAGTCTCTACTGCGCATTTGCGAGTGAGTCGGTCACTCGCCGTTTATGTGTTTGATTTCAGCAAAGCCTTTGACATGGTTCCTCATAGGAGACTCTTGAATACACTTGACAGGCTGAAGTTAGGATCTAAAGTGGTGAACTGGATTAGGAACTGGCTAAAAGACAGACACCAGAGGGTGGTGGTTAAAGAAACAGGCACACCCATTAAAGGGGGGCCGACCACAACCGGGCTGAAGGCCAGCGAAAACAGAAGTGTGGGGGAGGGTACAGGGAGGGCCAGCTAGAGACCCTAGTAGCGCTTTAGAAATGTCAAGTAGTAGTAGTATTAGCAGAGGTAGTAGTGGGAGGGAAACAAGGGGTAGCAAGGGGAGGGGGCAGGAAAGAAGGGGAGGAGCAAGGGAGGAGGAGAGAGGAATTCGAACTGCACAGGAAGTCCTTTTGAATTTGGAGGCAGGAGAAGAGCAATGCTGGGCAGCAGCTCCTGAAATTTTTACAGGCACATGTTTTGTGTCTGCCCTGGGCAGAGCTCGTGCATAGGGTTACCATTTTGTGTCCTCTGAAAAAGAGGACACATGTCACGCCCCCTACCCCGCCCCCGCCACGCCTCATGCCCCGCCCCCTTCAGGTCGGGTTCCGCCCCTATTCCCCCCCCCCCCCGTCGCATAGTCCCCTCCCCCCCCATCACATACCCCCCCCCCCCCCCTCACTTACTATCTAGCCCTGGTGGTCTAGTAGCGTCTTCTCTTTGGGGCAGGAAAGAGCCCCCTCTTTCCTGCCCGGAGCACTGCCTGCCCTTGCCTGCTGCATCCTCCTCGGTATGGCTGGGGATTCAAAATGGCCACCGAGAGTTGAAGCGGCCTCGCGAGAGTTCAACTCTCGGCGGCCATTTTGAATCCCCAGCCAGACCAAGAAGGATGATAGACAGGGGAGGCAGCGCTCCGGGCAGAAAAGAGGGGGCTCTTTCCTGCCCCGAAGACGTCACTAGACCACCAGGGAATATGGTAAGGAAGGGGAGGGGACGGGAGACCAGGTCACCAGACCCACGGCGCCGATCGCCTGCCCACACGCCCACCGCACGCACGGTATGTAGACATTTAAAACTTTGTGTGGCTGCAAGACATTTTAGCTTTCTCCTGCCGACCCCCATTTAGCTTTTCCAGGATGGCCGGCCATCTCGGCTTAGCCGCCTATCTCACGGGATTACGCGCACTAGGCTAGAGTTCCACATATGACGCCCATGGCACATGGCAGATGGGTTGGCACAGTGCGGTTGCCATTTTTGGCCGGCCACGCAGTGCTCACAATCCGCAGTGCATAGCACAACACTGAGGCACGACTCTGAAGACCTTGTGCACAGCACTGAACTGAGGCGCAAACAATCTCAGGGAGACGAAAACACCTTTAATGGTACATCATTTTTGCTCTTCTCCTGCCTTAGCGGCACACCGCACGCCGTGTTATCTAATTCAAAAAATTAATGCGTTATAAGCCGTCCATGCCAATACGGCGACGGACCTTAAAACCCGTTATGGCCGTTGATTGTTCTACAGGCACACGTGTCTAGGCCCATTTCGGTTGATCCGGCAGACCTAGTGCATAGCACGGCACTGAGGCACGACTCGGAAGACCTTGTGCACAGCACTGAACCGAAACACAAATGATCTCAGGGAGACGAAAACACCTTTAACGGTACGTCATTTTTGCTCTTCTCCTGCCTCAGCGGCACACCGCATGTTAAGATGCGGTGATGGCCGGCCAATAATACTTGGCCGACAGTTACATGCTATACGGCAACGGACCTTCGAGCCCCGTTGTGGCTGGCCACGCCGTGTTATCAAATTCAATAAATTAATGCGGTATAAGCCGTCCATGCCATTGGCGAAGGACCTTAAGCCCCGTTATGGCCAGCCACACCGGATTTTCGATGTAATGCGGCAAAAATGAGTGCGATATAAGTCGCCCATGCCGACAGTTACATGCTATATGGCAACAGACCTCGAGCCCCGTTGTGGCTGGCCACGCCGTGTTATCAAATTAGATAAATTAATGCGGTATAAGCTGTCCATTACGGCGACGGACCTTAATCCCCGTTATGGTCAGCCACACCGGATTTTCGATGTAATGCAGCAAAAATGAGTGTGGTATAAGTCAACCATGCTGTATAAGCCGCCCAGGCCATGCAGAGCTATACAAGCCCCATTGTGGTCGGCCACGCCGTGTTATCTAATTCGGTAAAATTTAGTGCGGTATAAGTTGCCCATGTTGTATAAGCCGCCCATGTCACGCAGCACTACAGCCATGCCGTGTTTTCTACTCGGTCGACTACGCTTCATCCTAAACGGTATTTACCGGTGCCATGTCTGTATGATTGGCCTGCCGTGCGATATTTGAGATGCGGGTTTTTGCAGAAACGTCCACATTGCGATCCTCGCTAGTCAGGGTCTTCTCTTGCGGGCCACTTACAGTGGTGGAAATAAGTATTTGATCCCTTGCTGATTTTGTAAGTTTGCCCACTGACAAAGACATGAGCAGCCCATAATTGAAGGGTAGGTTATTGGTAACAGTGAGAGATAGCACATCACAAATTAAATCCGGAAAATCACATTGTGGAAAGTATATGAATTTATTTGCATTCTGCAGAGGGAAATAAGTATTTAATCCCTCTGGCAAACAAGACCTAATACTTGGTGGCAAAACCCTTGTTGGCAAGCACAGCGGTCAGACGTCTTCTGTAGTTGATGATGAGGTTTGCACACATGTCAGGAGGAATTTTGGTCCACTCCTCTTTGCAGATCATCTCTAAATCATTAAGAGTTCTGGGCTGTCGCTTGGCAACTCGCAGCTTCAGCTCCCTCCATAAGTTTTCAATGGGATTAAGGTCTGGTGACTGGCTAGGCCACTCCATGACCCTAATGTGCTTCTTCCTTTGTTGCCTTGGCTGTATGTTTTGGGTCATTGTCGTGCTGGAAGACCCAGCCACGACCCATTTTTAAGGCCCTGGCGGAGGGAAGGAGGTTGTCACTCAGAATTGTACGGTACATGGCCCCATCCATTCTCCCATTGATGCGGTGAAGTAGTCCTGTGCCCTTAGCAGAGAAACACCCCCAAAACATAACATTTCCACCTCCATGCTTGACAGTGGGGACGGTGTTCTTTGGGTCATAGGCAGCATTTCTCTTCCTCCAAACACGGCGAGCTGAGTTCATGCCAAAGAGCTCAATTTTTGTCTCATCTGACCACAGCACCTTCTCCCAATCACTCTCGGCATCATCCAGGTGTTCACTGGCAAACTTCAGACGGGCCGTCACATGTGCCTTCCGGAGCAGGGGGACCTTGCGGGCACTGCAGGATTGCAATCCGTTATGTCGTAATGTGTTACCAATGGTTTTCGTGGTGACAGTGGTCCCAGCTGCCTTGAGATCATTGACAAGTTCCCCCCTTGTAGTTGTAGGCTGATTTCTAACCTTCCTCATGATCAAGGATACCCCACGAGGTGAGATTTTGCGTGGAGCCCCAGATCTTTGTCGATTGACAGTCATTTTGTACTTCTTCCATTTTCTTACTATGGCACCAACAGTTGTCTCCTTCTCGCCCAGCGTCTTACTGATGGTTTTGTAGCCCATTCCAGCCTTGTGCAGGTGTATGATCTTGTCCCTGACATCCTTAGACAGCTCCTTGCTCTTGGCCATTTTGTAGAGGTTAGAGTCTGACTGATTCACTGAGTCTGTGGACAGGTGTCTTTCATACAGGTGACCATTGCCGACAGCTGTCTGTCATGCAGGTAACGAGTTGATTTGGAGCATCTACCTGGTCTGTAGGGGCCAGATCTCTTACTGGTTGGTGGGGGATCAAATACTTATTTCCCTCTGCAGAATGCAAATAAATTCATATACTTTCCACAATGTGATTTTCCGGATTTAATTTGTGATGTGCTATCTCTCACTGTTACCAATAACCTACCCTTCAATTATGGGCTGCTCATGTCTTTGTCAGTGGGCAAACTTACAAAATCAGCAAGGGATCAAATACTTATTTCCACCACTGTAGGGGGAGTCCCAATTGGCGGGACATGCACTTCGCCACGCCCAGTCAGCCATTAACCTACAAAGGCACGTACGGCAGCGGTGAATTTCGATAAGGCGGCCATTTGCATGAGTGCCGATTGTAAAAACGGCGGCCACTTTCAATACACCGCCCATTTCGACTAGCAGTAAAATTTGGAAAAGGCGGCCAGTTTTATGGCACTAAAATTCACTAGAACGGACATTCCAAATACAAATTTAACCGCAGCGGCCACCTTGGATACCGCACGCATGTGTCTTTGCACACTGCATAGGCCGGAACAATTGATATCATATCGTTGGTGCCAGCATAGCGGGACACAGTACTTAGGGGCATCGGACAAACATATCGGTTACAGTATGCTACTCTCAGCTGCCGTTAGGATCAGGTCCACGGGGGGAAGGGTTGGTACAACGGTGTTAGTCCTAGAAGGCCATGTGCACTTAGCGGCCATTTTGACTAGAGCGGCCATGTGGACTAAAGCAGCTAATTTGAAAACGGTGGCCATTTTGATATAAGGACCATCGGTCTTACTGATTTATCTGCCAGGTTTACAGGAGCCCGGCCATTTTAATTTTAGCGGCCCATTTTGCATACGGTGGCCATTGTGACTACCAGGCCAAATTTGAATGTAACGGCCATAGCCCGTGGGGCTTTAGGCCGGCCATTTAGGGAAGGGCGCACTGCGCAGACAGCATGCAGCCAGATATGTAGCTGTGAGCAAGGAGGGTACAGTTTACACAGGCGCCATAGGATGCACGCAGCGATTGGGGAAGCCGGCGTCACCACAATCAGTTATTATGAGGTCATTTTGCTTTAAATTGTCTATTCTTTAAGTCTCTCCTTTGCAGTAATGCCATTGTAGTGTGCGAAGGAGACATATGCACCAGTAAGGCCAGCCAAGCGGCCCAACAAAACTCCGCCAGCTAAGACGCGGAGTACTGTGGCCCCAGTCCTTAGAAGTCACAGTGGACCTACACCACAAGCACAGACGGTGCGGGGACCTGCAAGGGAGGTAGCAGCACCACAGACTCCACCTCCATAGTTGCAGGGCTACCACCAGTACCGGCAAGGGGTAAGTTTAATGACAGCACCACACTCCTTCCAGCGCAGACGCATGACATAACTAGATATGCAGTACGGGGCGATGAGAACGGGTAACGGAGCCCAATATGGCACGACAGAATGCGGTTGTGGCACCGGTCGGTGCACAGGGGACCAGTCAGGATGTGGGACTACTTAATCACAGGAGTGATGCATTAGGTACCATTCTCACAATACAGGTGGATCAATATCTTCTCCCTCCTTGTGTGGGAGTTGCATGAGGAGGGTACCGTAGGCAGGGATAGCGTAACAGATAAGAAGCCCAAGATATTTGAGTCCTTCACGGACTAGTCATAGGCTGTTCACATACTCAGGACACTCACTATAGTGAAGGAAACGGAAAGGGGCCCGGACTTGGTGTGGGATATGGAATATAATTTTAAAAGTGCATGACGTATTGACGCGGGGGCAGGCCCCATCTGGAGTATTGTTTTCAATTTTGGAAGTCTTATCTTGCTAAAAGATGTAAGGAGACTTTGAAGCAGTCCAGAGGAAGGCGACAAAAACGATATGGGGCTTGAACCAAAAGACATATGAGAAGAGACTTGAAGACCTGAATATGTATACCCTAGAGGAGAGGAGGAGCAGGGGAGATATGATGCAGACGTTTAAATACTTCAAAGGTAATAACATAGAAACAAATATTTTCCACAGAAAGGAAAATGGTAAAACTAGAGGACATGAATTGAGGTTGTGGGGTGGTAGACTCAGGAATAATGTTAGAAAATTCTTTTTCACAGAGAGAGTGGTTGATGCCTGGAATGCCCTCCTGAGGGAGCTGGTGGAGAAAAAGAAACTATGAAGGAATTGAAAAAGGCATGGGATGAACACAGAAGCTCTCTAATTAGAAAATGAATGGTATCAAAAAGTTAATCCGAAGATTTCCACACCTAAACCAGTGGCCCAATGGACAAGCATATAGTTCCTGGGATACAAACTGAACAGGTAGTACTACAAACTGTGTCTCCGCTAGAAGCCTCTTTGAGCTCTCATGAACGTACCCCCCATCCGCCTGTATCCTGTATGGAAGGGGCATCCCAAGGGGTTACCCCTGCTCCGGATGTAAATGTGTCTACTGATAAACTTACACTTACCTATTTGAAATTACCTACACCATTTCAGTCTATTGCAGTGGGCTAGGTTTTACAACCAAGGGCAGCTAAACAGGATATTTCCTTGAAAGATTTATGGGACCTTAATTTCTGGATGGAGGGTTTGCTCACGGCTGTAATGTCCCATAATGTCAGTTTTTCTCAAGAAGTTGTAGAAAAATTAACTAATGTGGAATCTAATATTCAAATTTTGGATAGAAGATATGTGAATTTAGAGACTCAGGTTTCTATCCTACAGACTACTTCTCTTTCATTGATTAAAAATTCTTTAAATTTACATTTAAAATTAGAAATGATGGAGAATGCGGTTTTGAATTTTCCTTGTATTTATCTTTTGTCCCCTGAATTCTTGTAAGGAAATACCTTAAGGAAATTCTCTGGTTATCTATTGCTGATACAGTTCAAATTGTGAATTGTTATTATTTGCCTGGTAAGAGAAAAGTCTAAGATCCCCAGCAGGGGTTGACCTTACCTCTTTCTTGGAATATTTCCAATTAAATCTACCTGTTGGTATCTTTTGGCCAAGAAAAAGACAAATTATTGGTTTTAAAAACTTTTTCCCACCAAAAGGACTTGATATATTGTGGGGCCAAGGTAAATGTTTTTCCAGATGTGGCTAGCACCACTCAACTCAGGCGGAAAAACTTTTTGACTTTAAAGACTAGGGTATTGGCAATAGGTGCTTCTTTTTTTTTCTGAAGTACCCCTATGTCTTCTTACATTCAAAAGAACTGAATAGATATTCCTGGACTCACTATAACTTGAACAGTTTATTAATAGTAACATAGTAAATGACGGCAGAAAAAGACCTGCATGGTCCATCCAGTCTGCCTAACTAGACAAACTCATATGTGCTACTTTTTGTGTATACCCTACTTTGATTTGTAATACTGTGGGTTAATGGGGTTATATATAATATTGTGCTGTATATTATAGTTAGTGTATACTGACTTGATTGCCTTTATTTTATTTGTTTGTTTATGAGGTGATTCTCTCCCCTAAATGTGGGCTAGTTAGTTTTCTCAGGGAGAATTTATCCCTTATGTAATTTTCTTCTTTTCTTTTTTCTTGTAATTCCAAATCACAAGTTCTTATGATGGATATGAAATAAAAAGAAAGAAAATGAATGTTATAAAAAACAAAGCTGAAAGGGTTGCACATGTGTTGCATGTCAAGTGCTTAGATGGCAACTCTGGCAGTATCACCTAAGGCCGGTGGTGGGCGGACTTGTACATCCGAGTCCTGCATATAACAGTCTGGTTGTAGGATGGGCTGAAGACAGCTTTGACAGAAACTCCAGTAATTTGGAATATGAGGATAGTGCCAGGTGGACTTTTACGGTCTGTGTCCCTCAAATGACAAGATGGATTTGGATAGGTTGGAGTGGGCTTTGACGGCGACTCCAGTAGTTGGAACATAAGGACAGAGCCAGGCGGACTCCTATGGTCTATGTCCCAGAAACACCAAAGGAAGACCATGATCAAGTATATAATATTATGTTCATTGTTGATTTAATCTTGAATTGATAACGAATGTGACTTTTGGGCAGACTGGGACTACTGAGGTTTTTATCTGCCATCACTTACTATGTTTCTTCACCCAACGCGTAATTAAACTCTGGAATTCGTTGCCAGAGAATGTGGTGAAGGCGGTTAGCTTGGCAGAGTTTAAAAAGGGTTTGGCCGGTTTCCTAAAGGACAAGTCCATAGACCGCTACTAAATGGACTTGGAAAAATCCACAATTTCGGGAATAACATGTATAGAATGTTTGCACGTTTGGGAAGCTGCCAGGTGCCCTTGACCTGGATTGGCCGCTGTCGGGGACAGGATGCTGGGCTTGATGGGCCTTTGGTCTTTTCCCAGTATAGCATTACTTATGTTACTATGAATACTGCTTAGAGCGGATTTCTGTGCCCAACTTTGGGTGTGAGGACTTACAGCAGCTGAAACCTGGCATAAATCCTGATGCACAATTTGGGTGTATAACCTCAGTATTCTATAACACTATGCTTAAATATCTAGAATCCCCCTGACCCACCTATGCCCCTCATTTGAGTTGTGTACAAGACATTGAGCGTCCAGCGTTATAGAAATAGTACACAGGCAGACATACATGCAAATCCAAATTAGTGTCAATCAACTCCAATTAACCTTAATAATTGCTTGTGGGCAACCAACAGACTAATTAGTTTACAAACGCATCTAAGCTCCATACCCAAATTTGGGCACCAACTTTGGGTGACTGATACAGAATCCGGGGAATTGTGGCACATGTTAACATAAAAGATCCCCTCCATCTTAAACAGGGTATAACATTTTTCCAGCCCCCATCATTTATACTGCTTTGTTAGACCCATTTCAAAACTGGTTGAGCGGCACTTGATGTATTTCTCTTCTACAGGATTTGCCATAGTTATCAGGTCAGGAGAGTACAACTATTGCACAATACTGCTGCAAAATTATATACTGTAAAAAAAATTAACTCATGTTACTCACTCCTCATGGAAGAACATTTACCTCATATCGTTCCAAGATCTTTAGTTTTCCACAGCAAGGGGGCACTTCTATAACTGGGTGCCACATGTTAGATGCTGTTATAGAATTTGTGCTCTAAGTCATCTAAGTGCTAAGATTCTGTTGCATGATACTAGCATAAGGAGACATCTAGGTGCCTACACGTAGCCACACCCACTCAGTAGCAGGCATAAATGCACCACTGTTCCCTTTAAGCTGAGCAGGAGTCCTCCAACTACACTGCTGCTAATGGGGGGTGGTGCTTCAATATTGTGTTTTCAATTGCTACAGACAGGAAAGTTCTCAGGAGTCCTGCAGAGCTTGCTTGTCCTTTACTATTGAAAATGTAATAGGGAAACAGCACCCCCTACTGGTAGGTGGAGGACTCCTGTTCAACTTAGAGGGAACGGTGAAATGTACATGCCTACATGCAGCACTTTAGTGCTTTACAGTATTTTTAACGTTGCCTACATAAATGTTGGTCCCATCCATGTTGCTCCCCTATGAACACTCCTGAGTGCACAGTTACATGTCTTCTGTGATTTTAGCATACAAATGGAACATATATTTAGGTCCTAAAATTATCGAATGAGGGAGAAAAGTGTTTTACACAGGTGTCCCCTCCTCTTTAGTTTGCTCATCCCTTATGCAACAGACTCTTTTAGTCCCCTCCCACTTACATGTATGGCTGCATTCCACTAAGTGATCCAGTCTGAATGTCCTTCATAAAGACTAGAAACAGCCTTTTGAAATTTAAAACTGCTTTGAAAACCTATTATTTTGTACAGGTTTTCCCTCTGTTTTACTTCCTTGGCTTGCAGTCAAGATCACCCTACAGCAGTGATGGCGAACCTTTCAGAGACCGAGTGCCCAAACAGCAACCCAAAATCTAATTATTTATCGCAAAGTGCCGGTACTCATTATGGGCGGGGTCACCACATGACTCCACCCCTATGATAGCCACACCCCTTACACCAGCCATGGCGCATATAAACAGACATCATTGAAAATATTATACTAGTAAAGGAGAAAAAAATAACATGATTTTTTTTCATTATAAATCGTTTCTGTAAGCTGTTACGGCTCCAGTATACCCAGTGCAAAATAAGGCAGCAGATGTAAATTCTCAAATTGGACATATTCCAAATACTAAAATGAAAATAAAATTATTTTTTCTACCTTTGTTGTCTGGTACCAGGCATCTCTCCCTCCCAGCACCAGGCATCTCTCCCTCCCACCAAGCATCCCTCCCACCCAGCAGCACCCAGCATCAGGCCTCCCTCCCTCCCAGCAGCACCCAGCATCAGGCATCCCTCCCTCCCTCCAACCAAGCACCAGGCCTCCCTCCCACCCAGCACCAAGCCTCCCTCCCTCCCTCCCACCCACCCACCCAGCATCAGGAACTGTTAGAAGTAACACTCTTGCCTCAAAAAAAAAGTGGAGCATATAGCCACCAGAAAACCCACCTCAGTCTAAGAATCATTTAACAACACTTTGCATAGTAGACCTTGCAGGAAAGGGAGGCGGGTCACAAAAATGTCCATAGAACCAGATTGAGATCCAGGCTGGCAGAAGCCACTACATCAGCAGCCAAAGGTGCATTGCTTCGCTTGATGAATAGAACCACATCTGAATGACCAGGCAGCACAGTGCCCTGAACCCAACCCTGAAAACAGGACAGGACTCCCCCCTCCTCCGAAATTTAAAAGGCGTACCTGGTTGGGGTTAAGGCGGCGTCGGTAGCGAAAAGTGTGTTCTTTGCTCGGCGCGCCTTTGGCCTTTCCTTCTGTCTCTCAAGCTCTGGTCCTGCCCTTGCGGAAACAGGACATGAGGGCGGGACCACAGCTTGAGAGACAGAAGGGAAGGCCGAAGGCGCGCCAAGCAAAGAACACACTTTTCGCTGCCGACGCCGCCTTAACCCCGACCAGGTACGCCTTTTATATTTCGGAGGAGGGGGGGGGGGGTCCTGGTGCTGGGAGGGAGGGCGGGCGGGCGGCCTGGTGCTTGGTTGGTTGGAGGGAAGGAGGGCGAGCGGCCTGGTGCTTGGTTGGTTGGTTGGAGGGAGGCCGGCCTTGTGCTCGGAGGGAGGGAGGGCGGATCAGCAACGACGCGAGTGCCAACAGAGAGGGCTCTGCATGCCCTCTCTGGCATGCGTGCCATAGGTTCACCATCACTGCCCTACATTAACTCTTCTTCTCTCTCAGTTTTCAGTTCTTTACACTTCCTGCTCTCCTGTTGTGTCTTGCAGTAAATGTATTACACACAATTTATTGACTATGTTTGATTGTACAGTATTGCAGGCCTCCTTGTGTGTTAACCTGTCTTCTCCCTTCATGTCTTATCCACTTAGATATTCCTTTGTTTGTAATTATCAAATGAAGTTCAAATGTGTCATGCAGAACATGTAATTCACACCTTCCTCTCGCATCCAATTTCATGAGCCAAAATTGATTGAAGTTGGCAGAAGGGTGTCATAATAAAGGTACCCCCCTTCCTTAGATGTTACTTAAAAGTGGAGACAAAGCAGACAGCACTGTGAAAGTGAAGAGAGCCTCACAGAAGCTGCGACCACAGAAGATTTGGATGGGCCATAGAAGTTTCGACAATAACACTTTGGCTTACTATGAGGCGTATTTTCAAAGCCTTAGCCTTTCAAAGTTCCATAGAAACCTATGGAACTTTGAAAGGCTAAGTGCTTTGAAAATATGCCTCTATGTGTACAATGGATGTTTGGACACATCCACTAAATCAAGGCTTTGCCATCAATTCTACATTCCACTATACTATAACATTACTCTGACCAATCTAGGCTATGCCACTATTCTCATCAAATAATTATGGTATTTAATATTTTAGAACATGAAAGGGAAAAAAACGTAGGTAGCACAAACTGGCAACTTTTTTGTATCTTTTATATCTTATAACCTGTGTATTTTTCACAGACAGTTAGTTTACCACAGGGGGTGTCCTCCTTGATCACTCCAAACTCTAGTAAGGAAGCTTTGATGAATTGCTAGGATTATCCCATTTCCAAGAGACATTTTCTGCTATCAAGGCCCAATGCTTGAAACTTCTTCCCAGTCACTACACGCATTGGTCCCTATCTTTCCCTCTGTCCCTGCATACCTCATGCAAATACCAGCATTGGTATTAGAATCACAACTCAGGCATGGTCAAGGGCAGCTTGTGCAAGGATCTTGTGAGTATTCACTGCCTTGCATTGTGTTCATAGCCTGCTTCTAGTATCATCGCCAGCATCGTAGGATCAAGCCAGGCTGTCAGGAAGAAACCTCCTATATAATGAGGACCACAGGATAGAGCGGATTGGGTGGCTGGCAGAAAAAGTGTTTTTATTTCATTCTCCCTCCGATATATAACCCCCAAAGAAATGCTGATACTTATGCTATCATTTTAATTATATTGCATCTCACCGTCTTCTTTGAGAAGGACTGCCAGGTAATCTTTGACGAAGGAACTGACATAGAGAAGCACAGCGGGGGCTACTGTAGTGCTGAAACTGAACTGGAGCTCTTCACTGGTCAGGTTGTATCCAGGCACTGGCATGATCTGAATGTTGGCAAGTTCTTTGGCAGCCTCCATAGCGGCAGACAAAATGTTAAAGCGAAGCCAAGTGCCAGCCTCAAAATACCCACCCACATCTGCAAGAAAAAGAAAGTGAAAAACCAATCATATGTAGAACTGACAAATCCACCCACCACCATCAAAATAATATTCCATATGTCAAATTTACAACAAGCCTTGAGCTCTCAGGTGCACTGTGCACTCTGCAGTGCTGCAAATTATTTTCCAACTAAAGAGTTCTTGATTTGAAAATGCAACCTTCTGGACTGGCCACTGTTGGAAACAGGATGCTGGGCTTGATGGACATTTGGTCTGTCCCAGTATGGCAATACTTATGTACTTATGGTTCCAAACCTGGGAGCCTACTGCCAAGCTAAAGGAACAGCTCCCCTAGTTGAGCTCATAGGTCACCCTTATCTACTCTAGCAGGATACACATCACTTCAAACATCTTTTGATACTCTAGCTCCCCTCACAATGCGTACACAAAGTAGTTCCAAAACTTACAGAGACCCCTGGTATATTCCAAACTTACAACTCCTAAAAAGGTAACTAAAACAGGCCGAGAGAGTTTAGAGATGGCAGCGCTCTCCTCATTCCCTTACAAACTATAAAGACACAACTCAGTCTTATAAATCAACTTTCACACAATACCCATCCAGGGGCATACCGCTCACACTACTCAAAACATTCTATCTACCAACTTATTCACCTTTTTCAAAGCTCCTTCTCTGACTCAACCGACTAACACTATTAAAAGTATTTAGATCACTACCGCTCCTCATGACCCAATCCCCTACACTTTCATCAAACGCTTTTACTCAGATCTAAACCCATTCATCTGGTCTATGATAACCACTTAATTCTCATCAGGTTCTGTCCCTAATCTCTGGAAACACAATATCATACAGCCAAGACTGAAAGACCAGACTAAACATCATTCAGACAGTTGCAATTACCGGCCTATTGCCAATTTACAATTTCTCTGGGAAAGATTGCTGAATCATTAGCTAATCTACAATCCAGGACTTTCTCTCAAAAAACAAACGTACTACACCCAAATCAGATAGGATTCTGAACACATTATTGCACTGAAACTGCCTTATTAGGCATCATCACTTACATACACTTTCATCTGGATAATTTATTTATTTGTTTATTGCATTTGTACCCCACATTTTCCCACCTATTTGCAGGCTCAATGTGGCTTACATAGTACCGTCAAGGTATTTGCCCAGTCGGTTGATAACAGATACAAGGTTGTATAGTGATCGTATGAGTTATAAGTGGAGGGTCACAAGGGATGAAGATTGCATGTTGTCCAGTACGATTATAGTCATGCTGTGTTGTGGGTGAAGATAAAAACAAATCGGTGCTTTTATTATCACTAGACCTCTCCGCTGCTTTTGACTTAGTAGATCACACTAATCCTATTAGACAGACTGGTATAAGAGAGATACAGCCCTAGAATGGTTTCAGTTCTACTTTTCTAACTGGTGTTATACAGTTAATTTCCAAAACAATAAATAACAGAATTCTCAATAACATTAGGGATCACCTCAAGGATCTTTTTATCACCAACACTTTTCAACATTTTTCTATCACCCCTACTTACTCTCGCCCAATCCTGAGGTTTCATGGCCTTCGTCTAAGCAGACAACATTCAGATCTTACATACTTTAGACCCAAACAACACCCATATGATCCATACCATTAACCATAATCTGATTCAGTTAACCAACTGGTTAAGAGATATAGGCATCCTTTTTTCTAACTTTGCATCGATCACTTTATCTTCGCACGTTCTTCTTAGCTCTGTCCCAATCAGTCCTCAATCACAAGTTAAGGTATTGGGTGTCATTCTGTATAATAAATTATCCTTCCAGCCACATATTTCTATGATAATCAAAAAATGTTTTTTTCAGGCTCCGACAGATCTGTTCAATCAGATCATTACTAACCCCGCTCCCTTTCACCATAAACATACTGATCCATTCATTCATTATCAGTTAGTTAGGCTATTGTAATACACTCTGTGCAGGTCTCAGGGCTTGTGATATTTGACGGCTACAACTAATCCTAAATACAGCCATAAAGCTGATAATGGGTTCAAGAAAATGTGAACATGTTACACCCCTTTTGAAATCAGCCCATTGGTTACCACTACCACACTGTATTGTCTGTATGACAGTACTCCTAGTATAGAAGAGATTCACCATAATAGTGAGCCACCATACTTTTCTCAAATGTTAAAGAACCCTAAGATCCTCGACTCAAAATCAGTTAACTATGCCTTTGTTTCAAGAAATTTTCCATGAAAATACAAGGCATGCTATCTTTTCCATCCAAGGTCCACTAAACTGGAATAAATTGCCTCAATCTCTTTGACACTAGGCATTGCTAGAAAACTTTAAAACAGAACTTAAACCCTTCCTATTTGCTGCTGCCTATGGCTCTGTTACTTGAGACAAATTGCCATAGTGGTCCAGAGATGAGCCTCAACGATTTTACCCCCCTCCTTATGTATTATCCTATCTATCATATTAATATTGTTGTTCAGCCTCCTCCTTCCCTCTATGTCATGTTCAATCTCCATCTCCCCTTTTTTCTGCCCTTTTTCTCTTAGACTGTAACCCCCCTATTATGTTTCTTTTTCTGCCCTTCTTTTTAGACTGGTAAGCCGCCCAGAAAATAAATAAATAGTAAATTCTTATAACTTGAACTTGTATTGTATGAGCAGTTTATATATTCTGCTCTTTAGCATAAAAGCTTAATTAATAAGAGTTTCTTAGTCAAGAAGATTTTCAGACCAAAATGTTAAAAACATTCTAACACAATAACATCACAATCTAACAACTAATGAAACGATTACATTTTGCATTAAAGTTAATCCAACCTTTGCCTTGAGAGCAAATACATTTTAAGACCTTTCCCTAAATAAAACTACAGTGTAACTGAACCGGATACTATTCCAAATTGAAGCACATTGAAAAATGATGAAACGTTTCCAAATCAATTTACAGTTTCCATTCTTTATAGAAGGAAGTTTATCTGACAGCATTAAGACTGGGATATTATCTCTGAACGTAAGCCACAAATGCTTTTGTAAACCAAGCACGCAAGTTTGAAAAAGATTTGATTCTCAACTTTGAACCAATGTAACTCATTTAAAAGAGGAGTAGCTTCACTATATCTGCCTAACCTAAAAAGTAATCTAGCAATTGAGCTTCTTTTTCAGGTTCATATTTAAAGAGCAGTAAGTGAGTTGCAATAGTCCAGATTAGGTAGTAAAATAGCCTGGGCAATTATTCTAAAAGTAGTTGAGTTCAGTGATGATCTTATAGATCTTAATGCTGAAGAGAAAAAAGAATATCTTGCCCAAAAGATATCACCAACAGGAAATTTACGCCCTATTTAATCTTTTACAAGACGAGTCTGAGAGAAATTGTAACTTGGGTATTTTAAGAAAACAATTAATAGAAAGTGGTCTGACCAGATTAAAGGTTCCCAAGAGGAATTATCGATCATAGGATCTGAATCTAAACCTTCTGTAAAGTTAATAAAATCCAAAGAATGTCCCTTATATGAGTTGATTGAAAATTCTCCGCTCTGGAGTCCTCAGAGTCTTCCAGAGCAGAGAATATCCTGTCTTTCTGGTCTGCCTGTTTATTTATTCTTCTGCTCTAGGAAGAGCAACTTTCCTGATAACTCCCAATCTGAACCACTATTCTGGATCAGGTTCATGAACTACTACTACTACTTGACATTTCTACAGCGCTACTAGGGTTACGCAGCACTGTACAATTTAACATAGAACCTATGTTGTCACTATGGGGCTAATTTTATAAAACATATTCTATGTGTAATGCATATTTCATCAGTGCATAATTGCTGACATTTACAGAGACACAGTTTGGGTGCAGTTGTAATGTATGTGTATATCTACATTCAGATCACATGCACACATTTAAATCTCCGGTGAGACAGCATTTTACAAAACCAGAGCACTGCATCAATGACTTTTATGGTGAGAATACTTAAAAGGAAATTTTAAGACAATCCAGGAACATAAGACCTTTGAAGTCAAAATGATGAAATATTTTGACACCTACCAAACAGGACTTAAAGATCTGGGTTTTCTATCCCATTATAAACTATAAAATTATACTGCTTTGTCACCCTCTGATCACCCATCCATTTCTCCCTGCCTCTCACCCTCCCAGCTCTCCCTGTTTCTCACTTAACTCCCCCCCCCCCCCCTTCCTGTGAGACTGTCATTGGAATGCTTTTGTGTTTCACTTATATATTCTGATATTTATCAACACTTGCTTATTTCAGATCTGAAGAAGGTGGTATTGCCTTTCAATTTTAATCAAAAAAATGTATAAATCCCTCCCCCTGTTTGCTAAGCCAAGCTAGCTGTGGCGGTGTGCTAATGCTGACACTGCCCATTCACTTTGAATGTTAGTCCAATACATAAGTACATATGTATTGCCATACTGGGAAAGACCAAAGGTCCATCAAGTCCAGCATCCTGTTTCTAACAGTGGCCAATCCAGGTCACAGATACCTGGCAAGATCCCAAAAAAGTACAAAACATTTTATACTGCTTATCCCAGAAATAGTGGATTTTCCCCAAGTCCATTGGGGTCTATGGACTTCTCCTTTAGGAAGCCGTCCAAACAAATATATCATCTTATATGATTTTGTTTTATTTCTATTTATTACCTTTAAATATGAAGAACTATCTTTTTTTAATTTTACTACTGTATTGTCAGTAAGTAAAAAGGTTCAAGACTTGCAAGCCCTGATGTTTGAAGAAAACTTGGGATATTGTTGCTATTACGTACTGGAAAGAGAAGACTGAATCTATATCCATAAGGGGGTTTACCTACAGACCTCCTGCGCAAACGGAGAAGTTAGACAAGGATCTGATAGAAGATATTCAAAAGATTGGTATGAAAGGGGAGGTGCTACAGTTGGGAGATTTCAATTTGTCTGTCGTGGATTGGAACGTCCTGTCTGTGGAATCGGAGATTGTGGATGCCTGTCTAAGTGCCTTGCTCAGACAAATGGTGACGGAACCCACGAGGGAAGGGTCGATGCTGGATCTAGTGCTCACGAATGGAGGTAGTGTTTCCGATATCCGGGTGGGTGCCCACCTACGTAATACTGATCATCACACCGTATGGTTTGATATAAGGGCGAAGGCGGAGTGCGGACGCACAAAACTCAAAGTACTGGATTTCAGACGTACTGATTTTGATAAAATAGGAGAATACCTGAAGAAGGAGCTGTTGGCGTGGGAAGACATAGGAGAAGTGGAAAAACTGTGGTTCAACCTAAAGGCTGCTATAAATATGGCGACTGATCTTTTTGTGAGGAAAGTAAAGAAAAACAAGAGAAGCAGGAAGCCTATATGGTTCTCCAAACAAGTAGCTAAAAAAATAAGAGCACAAGAGGTTTTGTTCAAGAAATACAAAAGAACGCAACAAGAGGATCACGGAAAAGATTATTGGATTAAACTCAAAGAAGCGAAGAGGGAAATACGGCTAGCAAAAGCGCGAGCGGAAGAAAAAATGGCTAAAGATATAAAGAGAGGTGACAACTTTTTTTCAGATATATTGGAGAAAGGACAAGAGATAGGAATGGAAGTGCGAGACTGAAAGATAATGAGAATGGCTATGGTGAGAGTGATGAAGATAAAGCGAACATGCTAAACAATTATTTCTCTTCGGTGTTCACGGAGGAAAATCCTGAAGGACCGTGGTTGGCTGCCAAGGGAACATCTGGGAATGGAGTGGATACTGCGCTGTTTACGGAAGAAAGAGTTTATAATCAGCTGGAGAATCTGAAGGTTGGACAAAGCTATGGGGCCAGATGGGATACATCCCAGGATACTTGAGGAGCTCAGAGAGGTCCTGGCAGGACCTCTTAAAGATTTATTTAATAGATCTTTAGGGACAGTAGAGGTTCCACGAGATTGGAGATGAGCGGATGTGGTCCCTCTTCACAAAAGTGGAGACAGGGAAGAAGTGGGAAACTACAGACCAGTAAGTCTCACGTCGGTGGTAGGAAAAATAATGGAGTCGCTGCTGAAAGAAAGGATAGTTAACTTTCCAGAAGCTGACAGGTTACAGGACCCGAGGCAACATGGCTTTACCAAAGGAAATCCTGCCAAACGAATCTTACTGACTTTTTTGACTGGGTGACCAAAGAACTGGATGAGGGACGTGCGCTAGATTATTTATTTTATTTATTTATTGCATTTGTACCCCACATTATCCCACCTTTTGCAGGCTCAATGTGGCTTACAGGGTGTTAATATGGTATAGTCCCATTACATAATCTTAGATACAGTTGGTAATAAACTGGAGGTAGAAGAGGAATTAGTTAGAAGGTGTTAGGTAAGGTCGTGTTAGAGGTGTTTTAAAGCGTTTGGGTGGTATACGGAGTAATTTATTTCATCAAGGATTATTTTTGTAGGCCTTGTTGAAGAGATATGTCTCATAGATTTGCGAAAGCTGGTTAAGTTGTCCATGGTTTTCAGGGTCAGGGTAGTGCGTTCCATAACTGTTGTGCTTTTGTACGCAAAGGTAGTAGCGTATGCCTGTTTTGTATTTAATTCCTTTACAGCTGGGGAAGTTCAAATTGAGGAACTTGCGGGCTGATCTTCTGGCATTTCTGGGTGGTAAGTCTATTAGGTTCAGCATGTAGAGTGGGGCCTCTGCGTGAATGATTTTGTATACGGTCGTGCAGATCTTGAACTCAATTCGCTCCTTGAGCGGGAGCCAGTGCAGTTTCTCTCTTAGGGGCTTGTATTTGGTTTTTCCAAAAATGAGATGGGCTGCGGTGTTCTGGGCTGTTTGGAGTTTTTAAATGGTCTGTTCTTTGCATCCTACGTACAGAGCATTGCAATAGTCCAGGTGACTTATCACTAGTGACTGTACTAGGGTGCGGAAGACGTATCTTGGGAAAAAAGGTTTTATTCTTTTGAGTTTCCACATCGAGTAGAACATTTTTTTCGTTGTGTTCTTCACGTGGTATCAAGTGTGAGGTTTCGATCAATAGTGACTCCCAGAATTTTCAGATTTTCTGAGATGGGGAGTGTGCAGTAAGGTGTGGTTATGGTAGGGTAGTTGTTTGTGTTGTATTGGGAAATGAGAACCAGACATTGAGTTTTTTCCGCGTTCAGTTTTAACTTGAATGAGTCCGCCCAAGCGTGCATGATTTGGAGGCTCTGATTGATCTCGCTGGTTATTTCGTTTAGGTTACTTTTGAACGGGATGTGGATCGTAACATCGTCCGCATATATGTAGGGGTTAAGGTTCTGATTGGCTAGTAGTTTGGCTAGTGGTATCATCATCAGGTTGAAAATAGATGTAATCTACTTGGACTTCAGCAAAGCCTTTGATACGGTCCCCTACAGAAGACTCGTGAATAAGCTGAAAGGGTTGAACTTAGGACCGAAAGTGGTGAACTGGATAAGAAACTGGTTGACCGACAGGTGGCAGAGGGTGGTGGTAAATGGAATCCGCTCGGAGAAAAGGAAGGTGAGCAGTGGAGTTCCTCAGGGGTTGGTGCTGTGGCCTATTCTGTTTAATATATTTGTGGGAGATATTGCTGAAGGGCTGGAAGGAAAGGTGTGCCTTTTTGCGGATGACAAGAAAATAGCCAATAGAGTGGATACCCTGGAGGGAGTTGAAACGATGAGAAGGGATCTCCGAACGTTAGAAGAATGGTTGAGGGTCTGGCAGTTAAAATTTAATTAAATAATCATTCTAAACCCCCAAACCTCTGTTCAAAAACATTCATAAAATCAAAACATCAAACTTGTGAAAGTGTGCAAACTCAATTTTTTGTTTTTTTATGCTAAATGTGCTCAGTATTAGGGTATACCCTTATTGCATCATTCCATTTCTTTCGTTCCATTTAATAAATATGATGAATTTTCCAACCAGCAAGCATTGTATAGGTTTTTCAGAAAGCTTAAGCTCAGGGCATATTTTGGTAATAAAACTGATGATCGTCAAACACCAGAGGACATATTACTTTCAGTAGTAAATATCGCCTGCCATCGACGTGGATGCCACCGGGTCCACCGGACCCAGTTTTAGAGACATTCCAAAAATTGGTGCTAAATGATATTCAAATAATGGAGGATAATTGTCTTTACTCCAGATCTAATTTGACTAAAGCACAACAAGTTGCATTAAGACAATTAAAGCAGGATGGTTCTATTATAATACACAAAGCTGATAAAGGGGGAGAAAAGTTATCCAAGACATGATCAAATATGAGGCTGAAGCAGGGCACCAGCTAGGAGATCAGGCTTTCTACAGGAGGTTGGAAGGAGACCCAACTCTACAATATCAAATAGAGGTGAAAGAGATTTTACAGGCAGCGAACATACGGGGCATCATTTCAAGCAAAGAATTACAATATTTATACTTGGCCCATCTACGGGTCCTCCAAATACGGTTCGCACCCAAAATTCATAAGACTTTAGTGGATCCACCGGGCAGACCCATTGTGGCCAGCAATGGCAGCTTGAATGAACCACTGTCCCAGTATGTGGATTTTCATTTACAGCCAGCAGTACTAGCTGTTCCATCATATGTAAGCGATTCATCCCATTTAATAACCATGCTGCGAGATCTACCTACTATGGAAGAACGGATTACCCTGGTAACTATGGATGTAAGATCGCTTTACACCGTCATGCCCCAGCAGCAAGCGTTGGAACCTATTGACAAGCAACTGAATAGTATGGAGTATTCGGGGGAAAATATCCTTGTTAAATCAAATGGCAACACAGGTCATTCAGAAGAATTACTTTCGGTTCAAAGATCAGCATTATCTACAAACATGTGGGGTGGTTATGCGTGCCACGGTAGCCCCCACTATAGCGTGTTTGTACATGGCTTATTTTGAACAGGAATATGTCTATCAATCAAGGTTTTGCCATCGTATAGTGCTATGGAAGTACATAGTACATTGACTATGTACTTCTGATCTGGAAAGGTAAAACAAAAGGATCTACAAACCGTTCTTATTATTTCTTAATGCATGTGACCCACACATCATCTTTGAATCAGCCATATCTATAGAACAGATCACTTACCTGGCTATAATGATCATGGTGCAGCAGGGGAGGCTTCAAACCCAAGCACATCGTAAGCCCCTGATACTAATTCGATTCTCCATTATAGCAGTTTTCCATGCAAGGTCCCAAAAAGAAGGTATCCTATTGGGTCAATTTTTAAGGCTAAGGAAATTATGTCAATCTAAAGAACTATTTGACAGACATGCTACTGAGCTGTACTATCGACTTAGACACCAGGGTTACCCCTAAGACTGTATTAAGAGGCATATAAGAGAACCAGGAACGCTCAAAGACAGTGGTTACTGCAACCTCGTACTACACCCCGAAGAGAGAATAATGACCGCATGGTATGCGTTTACCCTTCTCTACACAAACTAAACAGATTAAAGGGATCATTCGCAAACATTGGCCCATACTACAATTACATGAGATGCCACGGATATTTGTTTTGCACACACCAGATCTAGAAATTTGGGTGAAATGCTGAGGAATAGAAGTGGACGATTGAATGACCCTGATGAAGGGGGTCATGGCATATGCCAACATTGTGTATATTGTCGGTATGCATGGATCACTTCATCAGTAAAACACCCAGTCACAGAGAGAGAATACATGTTACGGAATAATACCAACTGTGAATCAACACGGGTCGTATATGGGATTCAATGTCCCTGCAAATTGTGGTATATTGGTCAGACTAAACGAAGGGTGAAAGATCGAATTGCGGAACACCTAAGTAATTTGCGATGCAGTAAAGAAGCACCACCCCTGGTTACACATTGGCGCAGGGCGGCTCATGCAGAAGTGGCTCTCCGGTTTGTAGTACTATACCAATTACCAGCTGACTTTAATGGTGATGTTATGGCAACGCTGATACGGAGGGAACAGTGGATGATTTATCAGTGGCGCACTGTGATCCCGCATGGACTGAATAAGGAGATCGATTGGTGGACTGTGACACACCCCTCGGTAGTTTAAAAGGGATTGCTACTACTACTACTATTATTTAGCATTTCTATAGCGCTACAAGGCGTACACAGCGCTGCACAAACATAGAAGAAAGACAGTCCCTGCTCAAAGAGCTTACAATCTCGGATAGCGTGCATGCTGTTACTGCGCATGTACCGGTGTTTTCATGCCAGTTGAGAGGAGGCGAGGCTGATTCATCACAGGTTAGCCACTAAGAATTTATAAGATAGACTATGAATACAATACAACTTCTGAGATAATAACAAAGTGACCAATGTTGTATCTATCCATATTTAATTTTAGAAAATTATAGATTATGGTCGAATATGGAATTCTTAGATTTTAACTAGTTGTTTGGTTTCAATTTGTTCCTAGTCCACAGGTTCCCCTGAGGACGCTTAGGGCGAAACGTGTATACATGTCGGGAACTGCTGATATGATGCCACAATAACATCAAGGACTATGAATACCTCAGAGAATTTAAGAAACACACATTAAAGAAATCACGAATTTGGGGCTTACCCAGCAAGAGTGGAGTCATCTGTTCAAGCAGAGAGATAAGTACCCTGCTACGTGGTATAAGTGAGAACCAATGACAAATGAAAAATATTTTAATAAGAACTGAATATTAGAAAAAACACCACGGCAGGCGGTAGGGTGCTATGATGTTATAAAGGGAAAACCCCTAAAATCTGGATGACCAGCCAATGCAATAAGGGTATACCCTAATACTGAGCACATTTAGAATAAAAAAAACAAAAAATTGAGTTTGCACATTTTCACAAGTTTGATGTTTTGATTTTATGAATGTTTGAACAGAGGTTTGGGGGTTTAGAATGATTATTTAGTTAATAATACCGAAACCCAGACCAGTATATACACCCCAGTGGAGAACGTACTATATAGTTAAAATTTAATGCCAAGAAATGTAGAGTGATGCACTTGGGGTGTGGAAACCCAAAAGAGAGATACCGAACTCAGGAGAGAGTCCTTGGGGTGTTGTGTCGGAGATCTGAAGGTGAAGAAACATGCGACAAGGCGACGGCCGTGGCCAGAAGGATGCTAGGCTGCCTAGAGAGGGGCATAACCAGCAGAAGAAATGAGGTGTTGATGCCCCTCTACAAGTCATTGGTGAGGACCCACTTGGAGTACTGTGTTGTATTTTGCTAAAGATGTAAAAAGACTGGAAGTGGTGCAAAGAAAAGCTACAAAATGGTATGGGATTTGTGTTGCAAACCTTACGAGGAGAGGACTTGCTGACCTGAACATGTATATCTTGGAAGAAAGAAGAAACAGGGGAGATATGACACAGACATTCAAATATTGAAAGGTATTAATCTGCAAATAAACCTTTTCCGGAGACAGGAAGGCGGTAGGACTAGAGGACGTGAATTGAGGTTGAAGGGGGACAGACTCATGACTAATGTCAGGAAGTATTTTTTCACGGAGAGGGTGGTGGATATGTGGAATGCCCTCCCGCGGGAAGTGGTGGAGATGAAAACGGTAATGGAATTCAAACATGCGTGGGATAAACACAAATGAATCCTGTTTAGAAGGAATAGTTCTGTGGAATCTTAGCAGAGATTGGGTGGCGACGCCGGTAATTGGAAACAAAACGGGAGCTAGACAGACTTCTATGGTCTACGCCATGATCGTGACTGGATAGGGATGGACTGGAGTGTAAATTTTAAAGGGCTTCGATGTTAGCTTCAGAACTTAGTACAAGAACAGTACTGGACAGATTTCTACGGTCTGTGCCCTGAGAAAGGTAAGGAAAATCAAACTCGGGTATACATATAAAGTATCACATACCATGTAAATGAGTTTATCTTGTTGGGCAGACTGGGTGGACCGTACAGGTCTTTATCTGCCGTCATTTACTATGTTACTATCAGGCTTATTTTCAAAAAAGAAGGACGCCCATCTTTCGACACAAATCGGGAGATGGGCGTCCTTCTCTCAGGGTCGCCCAAATCGGCATAATCGAAACCCGATTTTGGGCGTCTCCAACTGCTTCCCGTCGTGGAGATGACCAAAGTTCCCGGGGGCGTGTCGGAGGCGTAGCGAAGGTGGGACTGGGGTGTGCCTAACAGATGGGCGTCCTCGAGCAATAATGGAAAAAAGAAGGGCATCCCTGATGAGCACTTGGCCGACTTTACTTGGTCCATTTTTTTCTTATGACCAAGCCTCAAAAAGGTGCCCGAACTGACCAGATGACCACCGGAGGGAATCTGGGATGACCTCCCCTGACACTCCCAGTGGTGACTAACCCCCTCCCACCCTGAAAAAATCAACTTTAAAAACTTTTTTGCCAGCCTCAAATATACTCAGGTCCATCGCAACAGTAGGCAGGTCCCTGGGGGGAGGTGTGTGTGTGTCAGCGGAGGCATAGCGAAGGCATGGACATCCTTCTTTCAAACATTCTGGACGTCCTGAACTGCCCCCACCCCCACAGGGACAGCCAAATTTAAAGGGAGTGGAGTGGCCTAGTGGTTAGAGCACTGGTCTTGCAATCCAGAGGTGGCCGGTTCAAATCCCACTGCTGCTACCTGTGATCCAAAACCTAAATAAATAAATAAAGGGGGTGTCTGAGGCATAGCAAAGGCATGGATGTCCTTCTCACAGAAACATCCACATTTTGGATGTCCTCAACTGCCCGTCACTGGGACGGAGGCATAGCGAAGGCGCCTAACACTTGGATTTCCTTCACCCATACTTAAAAAAAAAAAAAAAAAAGACGTCCCTGACGAGCACTTGAACGTTTTCACCTGGACTTGTGTCTTTTTAAGGTTGTAGACGGCAATTTATTTAAGGTTGTCGACGGCTATTATACACGTAGCTTGTGTGTGTGTACGAAGCCGTCTTTGGCATGCGCAGAGCAGCCACTCATAACGATTGGCTGCTCTGCACTGGCTTCCCCTCCTTAGGAAGGAAATCGTGTGCAAATGAACTAACAGCGAGCAGCTCATTTGCATGCGATTTCCTTCATGCACGCCCGTTCCTTTCCAAATCGCTAAGGGATCGGTAAGGGAAGGGCTTTTTCCGTTCAGTTAGTGCATGAGTTAGTCCACTGCAGTGCCCCCTAGGGTGCCCAGTTGGTGTCTTGGCATGTCAGGGGGACCAGTGCACTACGAATGCTGGATTTGGTCGTTTTTACTCTACCAAAACCCTCATCCACACCCTTGTCACCTCTCGTTTAGACTACTGCAATCTGCTTCTTGCTGGCCTCCCACTTAGTCACCTCTCCCCTCTCCAATCGGTTCAAAACTCTGCTGCCCGTCTCGTCTTCTGCCAGGGTCGCTTTACTCATACTACCCCTCTCCTCAAGTCGTTTCACTGGCTCCCTATCCATTTTCGCATCCTGTACTCATTCTGCTGCTCCCCAGTATCTCTCCACACTCGTCCTTCCCTACACCCCTTCCCGTGCACTCCGCTCCATGGATAAATCCTTCTTATCTGTTCCCTTCTCCACTACTGCCAACTCCAGACTTCGCGCCTTCTGTCTCGCTGAACCCTACGCCTGGAATAAACTTCCTGAGCCCCTACATCTTGCCCCATCCTTGGCCACCTTTAAATCTAGACTGAAAGCCCACCTCTTTAACATTGCTTTTGACTCGTAACCACTCGCCTCCACCCACCCTCCTCTCCTCCTTCCTGTACACATTAATTTGATTTGATTACTTTATTTTTTGTCTATTAGATTGTAAGCTCTTTGAGCAGGGACTGTCTTTCTTCTATGTTTGTGCAGCGCTGCGTACACCTTGTAGCGCTATAGAAATGCTAAATAGTAGTAGTAGTAGTTTTTGAGATGGGAGTCCTCTGTTTCCATTATCGCCAAAATCCGGGAACGACCATCTCTAAGGTCGACCATCTCAACATTTAGGTCGACCATCTCTAAGGTTGACCTAAATGTTGAGATTTGGGCGTCCCCGACCATATTATCTTCTTTCGATAATACAGGTTTCCCCGCCCCTTCGTGGGGATGTCCTGCGAGGACGCCCTCAGGAAATCTTGGGCGCCCCATTTGATTATGCCCCTCCACGTATTCATTGAGGGGAGGACAAAGATTGGTGCAAGGATAACACCAAAAAGGAAAGACATGAAAATGGACCAGCATTTGGCAAAATGACCTGTCCTTCAGAGCCAACAGAAGTGCCCAAATATACTTTGACCAGTTTTTTTTCAAAGTGACTTACAGAGAAAACACTAAGGGCCCCTTCTACCAAGCTGCGGCAAAAGGGGGCTGGTGCTGGTGTCTGCACGTGTTTTACATGTGCGCCAAGACCCCCCTTTTACCACAGCTGGTAAAAGAGAAATCTCACTTTCCTACAGGAAATGGCATGGCAGCAAGTAAAGGACTTGCCGAGCGGCAATTTGGGGGGGCAGCCCTTACTGCCACCCATTGAGGTGGCATAAGTGTTCCTGTGTTAACCCGGGTATACTCCGATGCTACAAAAATAAATAAATGTTTGTAGCGCCAGAAATGACGGTAGTGAGCACCACTTAGTAAAAGGAGCCTTAAGGGATCAATATTCAGCTATCGATGGTCAGCGTTTTGCTCACCACCGTCAGCATTATTCCTGGACATTCAAAGCTTGGACCTGTGGGGCTTCAGCTTTGAATACCTGGTTATTTTTAAGCTGAATTACAAAATGCCACTTAAGTGGCCATGGGTTGCTGCATAAAAACGGGACAGAATTTATGTGGTCCTATTTATATGGACACACTAACTTATTATCGCAGTAACAACTACTCTCTGCTCCCCAGACACGTCCCCTCCAACAAAAATATTTTTTAATGTGCAGGTAGTGCGTACTGATCTGGAACTTACCGCAGAATGCCTGAGTGCATCCTATGGTAAGCAACTCTAAGTTGTGGTAAGCACGTGCTAGCACTTACCACAGCTTATTAAAAGGTCCCCAAAATTAACTGTAATAATCCCTCCCCCTCCTGAGAAAAACTCCTTATCTGAAGAACTGTGAGCAATATTTTAATCCACAGGTTTGAACTGACTGCGTTTTGGAATATAAAGATGGGAGTTCAAATCTGTCATATTTTCTACAGTGACTTTTCATTTAGAATATCTATTGATGGAAAAGTGAGTTAAGCTCAATATATGAACGGTCAATAAATCTTGTCAACATCTTTTGATTGGTGTTACATCTAGAGCAGTGGTTCCAAAACCTGTCCTGGGGAACCACGAGCTAGTCAGATTTTCAGGATAGCCACAATAAATATGCATGAGTTATATCTGCATGCCTACTTCCTTCATTATGCAAAAATCTCTCATGAATATTCATTACCTCTTCTTAGTAACTTTAACCGTTTTCAATATGTAACAAAACTTTATTTATTCAGTGCTTCTTTTACAAATTACATAGTCTTAAAACCCTCCTTATCCTCACTGTTTCAATTACATCACATACATACTAACCATGCACTTCTCTAAATTTCTAACTACATTCAACCCTAAAAATCCATAATCATCACAGTGTGAGTAATACACATTAACTCATATCCATCGCAGAGTGAAGCATATAAGCAGAGGAGGGATTGATTATCGAGGAACTGCTTGGCCGGAGGAAATAGAGCAGAGTTCTACATAACAAAGTGAAACAGCACGGGGAGTTGGGAGTTTACTTCTGATCAGCTTGTGTTTTAAGTTTGGTGGCTGTCGGTAAGCCAGTACTGGTGGGGATGGGAATATCTCTTTCAGTAATTCATCTTCCTAGAGTAGGGGCTGTAGGTCTCTTATGATTTTCCTCAGTTTCTCCAGCTCTGGGTTGTATGTCACTACAAGGGGAATTCTGTCTGTGGCTTTTTTTTCTTTGTACTGTACCAAATTTTCCCTGGGTGTTTTGAGGGAGGAGGCAATATTCTTGGAGTTTATTTTGGGGTTGTAGCCTTTCTGTTTGAAGGATGCAGTCAGGGTTTCAAGGTGTCTGTCTCTATCCTCTGGGTCCGAGCAGATATCTTGGGGCTTGGCTGTAAATAATGGATCTTTTTGTATGTGAAGGATGGAAGCTGGAGTTGTGGAGGTAGCTGCATCTGTCTGTGGGTTTCTTGTATATAGATGTTTGTATACAGCCATCACTGATTGAGACTGTGGTGTCCAAAAAATTGACTTTTTCTGGGGAGTAGTCAATTTTGAATCTGATTGTAGGATGGTATGTATTGAAGGAATAGTAAAATTGTTTCAGAGTTTCTTCCCCCTCCGTCCAAATCATAAAAATGTCATTGATGTACCGGTAGTATTTTAGAGGTTTGGTTTGGTATGTATTCAGAAATGTCTCTTCAAGCTCAGCCACAAAAAGGTTGGCATATTGGGGTGCTGTCCTGGTGCCCATCGCAGTGCCCATTATTTGTAGATCATTGTTAAAGCAGAAGTAGTTGTGAGTTAAAATAAATTTGATTAATTTTGTAACAGTTTCTGGTGAGTATTGATGGTCCAGTGTGGATCTTTTTAGGAGTCTCCCACATGCAGCTATGCCATCCGTATGTGGAATGTTGCTGTATAGTGATTCTACATCCATCGTGACCAGAAGGGTGTTTGGTGGTAATTGCTTGATATTTTTCAATTTATTCAGAAAGTCTGTGGTGTCTTGTATGAAGCTGTTAGTTTTGTGTACGAGAAGTTTCAGAATTCCCTCTATGAATATCACCCAGATATTTCCTCCGTGAGTGTGCCAATGCCTGATATGATTGGTCTGACAGGACTTAATAAGGATCTGGGTTTTCTAGCCCATTATAAACCATAAAGTTGCATTTCTCTGTTTATCACCCTCCCCTCACCTACCAACACCCATCCTGTTAGAATATCAATGAAATGCTTTGATGTCCCCATGCATACCCCCACCCTCCCACTCTGTCAGACTGTCAAAGTAATGCTTTGATGTTTCTCTTATATATACTATCTGCTACCACATTTGCTTATTTCCGATCTGACGAAGAAGGGCAACCTTCAAAAGCTAATCAAGAAATGTATTAAGTTATGTCCAATAAAAAAGGTATCATCTTATTTTCTTTTCCATGTTTAATTTTGTTTGATTTCTATTGATAACCTTTAATATACTACAAATAAAATAGTTATCTAAGCAATGGACAAATCAAACTTAATTGAGTTGAAAGAGGAAGGAAAGAAACAGAGGGATGCCTAGGTTACAATGGGAATGATTATGTCACTTAGGGGGTCTTTTACAAAGGTGCACTAAAAATTCACATGCGCTAAATGCTAAGATACCCATAGGAATATAATGGGCATCTTAGCATTTAGGGTACATTAATTTTTAGTGAGCATTAAAAACGCTGCCATTCTAAAAGGGGCCCTAAAGCAATAAAAGTCTACAGTTAACTTAATACACAATACAAAAGGAGGGAAGGAATAGTGAAGAGGATTAACAGGTCAGTGGAGGGGGCAATCTTACTACAATGGGACAAAGAAGGACAAGTGTTCTGGGAAATTCTAGACCGGTGAGCCTGACGTCGGAGTCGGGCAAAATGGTAGAGACTATTATAGAGAACAAAATTACAGAGCATATACATAAGCATGAATTAATGAGACAAAAGCATTAAGAAACTTCTAAGTCCGTACAACAGCAATCCAAAAAGAGGTAGAGGATGACACAAGAGACGATCAACTGTGGGAATCAAATCAGGAAAACTTTATTAGAAGCACCAGCAATATTGTCCCGACACGGGCCATGTTTTGGTGGGCGCAGCCACCTGCATCAGGGGTCACAAATCTGAGTATGTATAAAATAAACAGAAAGTATGATTAATAACAGCTGTTAGCCTCTTGGATCCCTGATTGTGGGGTGCCACAAGGTTCCCCAATATTACCTTTACTTTTTAATGTTATGATGGCTCCACTTGATAAGAAACTGGAAAACATGGGATTTAACCCATATACATACGCTGACGATGTCACTATCTATGTACGTTTTTACAACAATCTCACAGAGATAACGGACAAGGTCAAAAAAGGTCTGGACCTCATGGAAAATTGGACTAAATTTTTCAAAATTAAACTAAATAGAGATAAAACCAAATTCCTGGTTCTGTCTAGTTCTTACAACCCCACCTCTTACAAAAATTTCACAATCGACCAAACAACATACCCAATTGAATCACAGCTAAAAATACACGGAACCATCCTTGATAACATCTATATCTTGAAAATCAGGTATCAGCTGTCACAAAGAGGGGCATTTTTGAAAGGGACGTCCAAGTTGCGATTTGGACGTCCTTGCAAAACAGCGAAATCCAGGGGCAGGGAAACCCTTATTTTCAAAACAAGATGGATGTCCATCTTTCGTTTCGAAAATACCGTCAGAGACGTCCAAATCCTTAAATTTGGACGTCCCTAGACATGGACGTTTCTGATTTTTGGCAATTTTCGAAACCAAAAACGTCCATGTCAAAAACATCCAAATGCAAGCCATTTGGGCGTGGGAGGAGCCAGCATTTCTAGTGCACTGGTCCCCCTGACATGCCAGGACAACAACAGGGCACCATAGGGGGTACTGCAGTGGACTTCATAAATTGCTCCCAGGAACACAGCTCCCTTACCTTGTGTGCTGAGCCCCACAAAACCCACTATCCACAACTGTACACCATTACCATAGCCCTTACGGGTGAAGGGGGCACCTATATATGGGTACAGTGGGTTTTTGGTGGGTTTTGGAGAGCTTGCTGTTTCCTCCACAAATGTAACAGGTAGGGGGCCTATGGGCCTGGGTCCGCCTGTTTGAAGTGCACTGCAGTACCCACTAAAACTGCTCCAGGGACCTGCATGCGCTGTCATGGACCTGAGTATGCCATCAGAGACTGGCATAGAGGCTGGCACGACATATTTTTAAAGATGTTTTTTCAGGGTGGGAGGGGGTTAGTGACCACTGGGGGAGTAATGGGAGGTCATCCCTGATTTGCTGCAGTGGTCATCTGGTAATTTCCGGCACCTTTTTGTGCCTTATTCATAATAACAACACGTCCGGGTAAAAACGTCCAAGTGTTCATCAGGGACGTTTATTTCGATTAAGGGTCAAAGACGTCAAAGTGTTAGGCACGCCCAAGTCCCGCCTTCGCTACGCCTCTGACACGCCACCTTGAACTCTGGACGTCCTAACGACAGACTGCAGTTGGAGATGTCCTAAATCGTGTTTGGATTATACCGATTTGGACGTCTCTAGGAGAATGATGTTCATCTTCCAATTTATGTCGAAAGATGGGCGTCCTTCTCTTTCGAAAATGAGCTCAAAAGTGTTTCAATACTCTATGGAAACTGAGAAGGATTTGAGACTATTTTCCAAGACAATTATTCCATCTTAAAGTACAATTTTTGATATTGCCCCAGCTAGACTATTTCAATGCAGCATATGTAGGATGCAAGGAAAACATAATCTGATCTGTTCGCAGATATTCAAAAGTTGGGAAAGAAGAGAAAGGTGCTGTTGCTGGGAGATTTCAATCTGCCGGATGTAGATTGGAAGGTTCCATCTGCGGAATCGGAAAGAAGTAGAGAGATTGTGGATGCTTTTCCAAAGTGCTCTGCTCAGACAAATGGTGACGGAACCCACGAGGGAGGGAGCGAAGCTGGATCTGGTGCTCACAAATGGTGATAGAGTGTCAAATGTCCGAGTGGGTGCCCACCTGGGCGGCAGTGGAGGAGTGACCTAGTGGTTAGGGTGGTGGACTTTGGTCCTGGGGAACTGAGGAACTGAGTTCGATTCCCGGCACAGGCAGCTCCTTGTGACTCTGGGCAAGTCACTTAACCCTCCATTGCCCGCCGCATTGAGCCTGCCATGAGTAGGAAAGCGCGGGGTACAAATGTAACAAAAATAAAATAAAATAAATAAACAGTTTGGTTTGATATGACAGCTGAAGTGGAGGGCGGCCACTCAAAACTCAAAGTCCTGTATTTCAAGCATGCTGACTTTAGTAAAATGGGGGAATACCTGAGGAAGGAGCTGATGGGCTGGGAGGACGAACGAGAAGTGGAAGGACAGTGGTCCAGGCTGAAAGAAGCTACAAATATGGCCATAAACCTTTATGTAAGGAGAGTAAATAAAAGCAAGAGAAAAAGGAAACCGATATGGTTCTCCAAGCAGGGCCGTGCCTAGGGTCTCTGGCGCCCCCCTGCAGACTATCAGTTGGCGGCGGCGGCGGCCCTCCCCCTCGTGAAAATGATCGCTCACCACTTGCCACACAGACAGGAATTGTCAGCAATATTCTTAGAAACAAATTGCTATACATTGCAAAATAAGATAGCAGATGTAAATTCTCAAAGTGGACATATTCCAAACACTAAAATGAAAATAAAATGATTTTTTTCTACCTTTGTTGTCTGGTGACTTTCTTTTTCTGATCATGCTGGCCCAGTATCTGATTCTGCTGCTATCCTTTCCATTTATTTCTTTCCTTTCCTCCTTTCTTCTTCATTTCTGGTCCTCAGCTTCTGCCTATTTTCTTCATCCATGTGCAGTTTTTCTCCTCTCTTCCTTTTCCCTCATTTCATCTCCTTCATCTCTCTTCCCTCCCCTCTATGTCCAGCAATTTCTCCTCTCTCCCTGAGCCCTGCCCTCCCATCCATGCTCCTCTGTCCCCTGCCCACTCCATTCATCCTTTTCCAGCAATTCCCCTCTCTCCTTGAGCCCTGCCCCTCCCATCCATGCTCCTCTGTCACCCTCCATTAATCCCTATCCAGCAATTCTCCTCTCTCCCTTCCATGACCCCCCCTCGCATCCATGCTCCTCTCTCTCCTCTTGTTCCCATGTCCTATCATGTCCCAGTTGGCCTGGCCCGCCCTCTTCTCCCCTCCCCCTTCGCATCCATGCTCTCATCTCTCCCCTGCCCTCCCGCTCCCATTGTTCAACTGCCCGCCCTCTTCTTTCCCCCCAACATCCCTTTTCTTTTCTTTTTAAATTTACCTCTGTGGCGGTTCCGGCAGCGCAGCGTCAGTGAAGGAGGCGGCGCTCCCGACGTCTCTAGCCTTCCCTTCGCTGTGTTCCGCCTTCTTCTGACGTCAAGGAAAAAAGACAGAGGGGACAGAGGAGCATGGATGGGAGGGCAGGGCTCAGGGAGAGAGGAGAAATTGCTGGACATAGAGGGGAGGGAAGAGAGATGAAATGAGGGAAAAGGAAGAGAGGAGAAAACTGCACATGGATGAAGAAAATAGGCAGAAGCTGAGGACCAGAAATGAAGAAGAAAGGAGGAAAGGAAAGAAATAAATGGAAAGGATAGCAGCAGAATCAGATACTGGGCCAGCATGATCAGAAAAAGAAAGTCACCAGACAACAAAGGTAGAAAAAAATCATTTTATTTTCATTTTAGTGTTTGGAATATGTCCACTTTGAGAATTTACATCTGCTATCTTATTTTGCAATGTATAGCAATTTGTTTCTAAGAATATTGCTGACAATTCCTGTCAGTGTGGCAAGTGATGAGCGATCATTTTCACGGGGGGGAGGGGGAGGGCCGCCGCCGCCAACTGATAGTCTGCAGGGAGGCGCCAGAGACCCTAGGCACGGCCCTGGTTTTACCAAAGGTAAATCGTGCCAAACGAATCTCACTGAATTCTATGACTGGGTGATTGGAGAATTGAATCATGGATGTGCTACTTAGATTTCAGCAAAGCATTTGACACGGTTCCCCACAGGAGGCTCTTGAATAAACTTGACAGGCTGAAGATAGGACCCGACGTGGTAAACTGGATTAGGAACTGGTTGACGGACAGACGTTAGAGGGTGGTAGTTATAAGATCTGCACCCAAACAATTCAAAACAGACCTCACAAATCACGTAAATCACAGGCTTCAAAATAGTCTCTTTCCCACGGATAAAGGAAACATCTTACTTACTCCGCTCCCAAAAGATGCTAAGAAAAGCACAATGGATCTAACCAATTATCACCCAGTAGCATCTATTCCGCTCATAACCAAACTCATGGAAGGCATAGTGATGAAACAACTCAATGAATACCTAAATAAATACTCAATTCTGCACGAGTCTCAATCAGGATTTCGGTCAAATCACAGCACCAAAACTGTTCTAGTGTCCGCAATGAACTCATTCAAACAAGCAATTGCAACTGGTAATAACATACTCCTCTTACAATTCGACATGTCCAGTGCTTTGACATGGTTAATCAAGGAATACTATTACATATACTAGAATACTTCGGAGTAGGAGGCACAGTTCTCAAATGGTTCAAAGGATTCCTGACCACAAGATCATACCAAGTGATAACCAACGCGGACATATCACCCCCATGGATACCTGAATGTGGAGTCCCCCAAGGATCCCCCCTCTCACCAACCCTATTTAACCTAATCACGATACCTTTAGCCAAACTTCTAGCCAATCAAAACCTCAACCCTTACATATATGCAGACGATGTCAAGATTTACATCCCGTTCAAACATGACTTAAATGAAATCACCAACAAGATCAACCAAAGCCTCCAAATCATGCACTCCTGGGCGGATGCATTTCAGCTAAAACTTAACGCAGAAAAAACACAATGTCTTGTACTCACCTCACAACATAACACAAACAACTTTTCCACCATATCCACACCATACTGCTCTCTTCCTGTCTCACAAAACTTGAAAATTCTTGGAGTTACCATTGATCAAAACCTCACACTCGATGCCCACGTGAAGAACACGACGAAAAAGATGTTCCACTCCATGTGGAAACTCAAAAGAGAAAAACCTTTCTTCCCGAGATACATATTCCGTACCCTGGTACAGTCAATGGTAATAAGTCATCTGGATTACTGCAACGCACTGTACGCTGGCTGCAAAGAACAGACTATCAAAAAACTCCAAACAGCCCAGAATACGGCCGCAAGACTCATATTTGGAAAAACTAAATACGAAAGTGCAAAACCCCTAAGAGAGAAACGTCACTGGCTCCCACTTAAGGAACGCATTGCGTTCAAGATCTGCACGATTGTATACAAAATCATTCACGCAGACGCCCCAATCTACATGCTAAACCTCGTGGACCTACCTCCCAGAAACGCCAGAAGATCATCCCGCAAATTTCTCAATCTGCAATTCCCCAGCTGTAAAGGACTAAAATATAAACTGATGCATGCCACTACTTTCTCCTACATAAGCACGCAGTTGTGGAATACATTACCTACAGCCCTGAAAACTATTGACGAAATAACTAATTTTCGCAAATCTCTGAAGACATCTCTCTTCAACAAGGCATACAAAGAGAACCTATAGCCTTACTAAACTACCTTGCCAAACCACCCAGATATGAAAGGCCACCTTCTTTACTTACCCGCCTAACACTTTCCTTTTTCTCTTCCCATACTTAATCTCTGTGCATTACTAATTGTATCTGATATCCTGGAATGACAATGTCAAAACAAAACTCTGTAAGCCACATTGAGCCTGCAAATAGGTGGGAAAATGTGGGATACAAATGCAATAAATAAATAAATAAATAAATAAGTAAAATCACTCGGATAAGAGAAAGGTGAGTAGTAGAGTGCCTCAGGGATCGGTGCTGGGGCCGATTCTGTTCAATATATTTGTGACATTGCCGAAGGGTTAGAAGGTAAAGTTTGTAACAGAGTGGACACCCAGGAGGGAGTGGAAAACATGAAAAGGGATCTGCAGAAGCTAGAAGAATGATCTAAGGTTTGGCAATTAAAATTCTATGCGAATAAATGCAAAGTGATGCACTTAGGGAGTAGAAATCCACGGGAGACGTATGTGTTAGGTGGTGAGAGTCTGATATGCACTGACGGGGAGAGGGATCTTGGGGTGATAGCATCTGAGGATCTGAAGGCGACAGAACAGTGTGACAAGGCGGTGGCCATAGCTAGAAGGTTGCTAGGCTGTATAGAGAGAGTTGTGACTAGCAGAAGAAAGGAGGTGTTGATGCCCCTGTACAAGTCGTTGGTGAGGCCCCGCCTGGAGTATTGTGTTCAGTTTTGGAGGCCGTATCTTGCTAAGGATGTAAAAATAATTGAAGCAGTGCAAAGAAAAGCAACAAGAATAGTATGGGATTTGCGTTACAAGACGTATGAGGAGAGACTTGCTGACCTGAACATGTATACTGGAGGAAAGGAGAAACAGGGGTGATATGATGCAGATCTTCAAATATTTGAAAGGTATTAATCCGCAAACGAACCTTTTCCGTAGATGGGAAGGCGGTAGAACTAGAGGACATGAAATGAGATTGAATGGGGGCAAGCAACAAAAATGTCAGGAAGTATTTTTTCACGGATAGAGTGGTGGATACTTGGAATGCCCTCCCGTGGGAGGTGGTGGAGATAAAAACGGTAACGGAATTCAAAAATGCGTGGGATAAACATAAAGGAATCCTGTTCAGAAGGAATGGATCCGCAGAAGCTTAGCCGAGATTGTGTGGCAGAGCCGGTGGTGGGAGGCGGGGCTAGTGCTGGGTAGACTTCTATGGTCTGCGCCCTGAAAATGGCGGATACAAATCAAGGTCAGGTATACACATATAGTAGCACATATGAGTTTATCTTGTTGGGCAGACTGGATGGACCGTATAGGTCTTTCTCTGCCGTCATCTACTATGTTACTATCCAGCTTATTTTCGAAGGAGATCGCCGGCCATCTTCTGACACAAATTGGGAGATGGCTGGCCATCTCATGAAGCCGGCCAAATTGGTATAATGGAAACTGCTTTCCATCGCTGAGCTGGCCAAAGTTCCCGGGGGTGTGTCGGAAGGGTAGCGAAGGCGGGACAGGGGCGTGCTTAAGAGATGGGTGCCCTTGGCTAATAATGGAAAAAAGAAGGGCGTCCCTTGCGAGAATTTGGTCCACTTTATTTGGTCCCTTTTTTTTTCAGGTCCAAGTCCCAAAAAAGTGCCCGAACTGACCAGATGACCACCAGAGGGAATCGGGGATCACCTCCCCTGACTCCCCCAGTGGTCACTAACCCCCTCGCACCCTCAAAAAAACAACTTTAAAAACTTTTTTGCCAGCCTCAAATGTCATACTCAGGTCCATCGCAGCAGTATACAGGTCCCTGGAGCAGTTTTAGTGGGTGCAGTGGAATTTAGGCAGGCGGACCCAGGCCCACCCCCCCTACCTGTTATACTTGTGGTGGTAAATGGGAGCCCTCCAAAACCCCCCCCCCCCTCCCAAAACCCACTGTACCCACAAGTAGGTGCCCCCCTTCACCCATAAGGGCTATGGTAATGGTGTAGAGTTGTATGGGGAGTGGGTTTTGGGGAGGATTTGGGGGGCTCAGCACCCAAGGTAAGGGAGTTATGCAGCTGGGAGCTATTTTTATATATTTTTTTTATTTTTAGAAGTGCCCCCTAGGGTGCCCGGTTGGTGTCCTGGCATGTCAGGGGGACAAGTGCACTACAAATGCTGGCCTCTCCCATGATCAAATGCCTTGGATTTGGCCGGGTTTGAGATCGCCGGCCTCGGTTTCCATTATGGGCGAAAACCGAGGCCGGCCATCTCAAACCCAGCCATCTCTGACATTTGGGTGGCCCGAACGTATTATCGAAACGAAAGATGGCCAGCCATCTCGTTTCGAAAATACGGTCCGCCCCACCCCTTCACGGCGCCGTCCTCAGAGATTGGTGCCCTTAGAGATGTGCGTCCCCGATCGAAAATGCCCCTCCACATTATAATAAAATCATTGTAGACCATTCAAAACATGGTAGCAAGACTGATATTCAAGAAAGCAGTGCTACAATGGCTCCCAATGAAGGCTAGGTTATTCTTTAAAACTAGCTTAATAATTTTCAAAATACTGTTTAAAATGTTTCCTAATTACATGTTAGACTTGATCGAACTATCACCAAGAAATGTAAATCTAGGAACCAGAGGATACTTACTAGTCCATTTACCAAATTGCAGAAACATAGACTACAAATCCATTTACATGGCTGGATTTAGTTATCTGGGTTCCAAATGGTGGAATTCAATACCCACGGTCACAAGAAGCATTACCAACTATCTCCAGTTCAGAAAAGAACTAAAAACCTATCTTTTCAAGAAATTTTACAATTAATCGTACGTGCTACCAAAGTTCCATGCTCCTTGAAATTGTATAACAAAACTGTAACCTCTCCTAACTGCCACAATGAAGTGAAATTTGTTTTTGGATAATCTTGAGGCATAAGAATGAATATATATATATATATATATATATATATATATATATATATACACACACACACACATATAAGGCATGTTGTGTATTGTATCTCATAATGTTATGTTAATGAATAAGCAAAGGGGTCTTTAAAAATAAAACATAAAAAGTCATATCTTTTAAAAGAACAAATTAATTGTAAAAATATAGTGTAAGGAAAAAGGTGACTCTCAGTTATCTAAGCTATGACGTACCCAGCGTCTAAAGCTTATTAAGGCAACAAGAACTCTGAGCAATTTGTTTCATGCTCTAACATTTGATGCCTAGCTACATCCTCGAGTTCACCATTTCTATATATGTACAATTGTGAAGTCAATTAAACCATCCCTTAAACCATTCATATATTTCCTTATTTTGGTTTTGTTTTTTGAATATCTTTTAAAAGAGCACGACAAAATACAAGATCACGCATGAATATTGATAACCAATGATATGCAAATATATCACTAAAATGTCATATAAAAACATTACATAAAAGCAGATATGATGCAAAAATGTACAAGCAGGAAAGTATCTGGTGCACAGGGTAAATCACTGAAAACTTGAACATACTATCAGAGGAAAACAGAGAAATGTGTATATAATAAATTTGCTAAAAAGGATAATGTTAAAACAGAGAAACATGTTTATATAATGAATAAACTAAAGGAGTAAAGTCAAAACATACAGTGCATTGAGTAAAATAATAAAATAAACAACATACAAAAAGGAGATATATCGCTTAAAAACTCAGTGAAATAGTAAAAACTAGCTGCACTGTAGGCTAATCAAAAGAACAGTAGTGGAAAAAAAACAAAAGAAAAAAAATGATCTAGAAAAGTAAAACTAAAAACGAATTGATATGTAGGGTAAGACAGGCAATCATCATATGAATATGCTAAAAGACATATGGATGTGTTAAAAAGTGTGGCTATACTAGAAAAATGAAAACGGGGAATGCAGTCATACAACAGGTATATATAATGCCAGTGAGAGTATAAGACCAGTTAGAAAGTAAAAGACAGATTAAAAAGTAAAAACAGTTACAAATGGGTGGTTAAAAGAGTAGGACCAGCGATACATTATCGGCTGGAAATATAAACTTGTTGCATTGCCTGAATGACCGGTTAAGAAATCAAACGTTTGACCGATAAAGCCCGCAATAAAATGAGTAGTGCTGTGGACACCTAAAAAACTCACCAAATACAGCAGAAAAACAGCAAAATACCAATGAAACAGAATATAAGCAAAAAATACAAGTAAAGCTGACCACAAGAAGGCTGAAAGATGAAAAACGTGAGAGTATTCTGTATATAAGTTTTAGCTATAATGTTCTACTTCAGGTATACTGCACTATTTCCCATCCCCCATCTCTCTTTTCCTATCAGCCGAATGAAGGAATTTCTGGCTGGTCACAAACTCTGATGGAATCTCCTGTTGCTAGGGCAACTCAGCTACCTGGTATAACTTGTTACAAATGTAATTTACTGAGAAGAGGTATGGCAAGGACACCAATTGCAAGTCTCCAACACATATGCAGCACTTATGATTGGTCCAGGGTAGAGGAGAGGTGAATGCTCACCACAGCCTATAAACCCACACTGCAGACAAAGAAACTCTGAAAAAACTAGGCATGCTTGGAAAGAGAGTTTCAGATCCATCCAATGGCCTATTTTTTTCCCGAAGGCGGTGCTCTCCCCTCTTCGTAAAAACTAATTCTCTATATCTAAGAATCTTTCTTTCATTCATTCTTTCTTTCTTACTTTCTTTCTATTTCTAATTAGTCTGATTACTTATAATTACCAGAGGTACTGATGTTAGATTTTGTAAGTTTGATACAACTTGGGCAACTGATGTCTGATGCTGTGCTTGTGGGTGAGTAATAAAAAGACTTTTAATTCTCTGATTCCTGTTCAATTTTTCTATAATATTTTGTAAGATGTTTAGAGAATAGCAAACAAATGCGCAGCCTAGTACAAAAATTCTTACCACAGTTCACAGTGTCAAAGAAAGCAAAAGCGCTCAAAAACGTCGTCATGAAACAATACTTGAAACAGCCCATTTATTTATTTATTACTAGTAAAAAAAGGCCCGTTTCTGTTTTAAAGGAAACGGGCGCTAACAAGGTTTTCCTGGGAGTGTGTATATTTGAGTGAGTGTGTGTAAGAGTGAGTGTGTGAGAAAGAGTGAATGTGTGAGTGTGTGTGACAGAGAGAGTGAGACTGGGTGCATGTGTGTGTGTAAGAATGAGAGTATGTGCCAGGGTCCAACCTCCCTCCCAGTTCCAGGGTCATCACCCCCCCCCCCCCCCCGGTCTGTCTCCTAGTTGCAGGGTCCCCTCCTCTGCCTCCCTCCCTTCCTTCCTTCCTTTCTCCGTTTCCCCGTTGCAGGGTCCTCCCTGTTCCCCCCCTCCCAGTTGCAGGGTCTGTCTGTCTCGCCCCTCCTTTTGTCCTTGACGTTTTAAGGCACCTAGTTGCAGGGTCCCCACCCTGCCTACCTCCCTTCCTTCCTTCCTCCCTCCCTGTTTCCCCATTGCAGGGTCCTCCCTGTTTCCCCCCTCCCAGTTGCAGGGTCTGTCTGTCTCCCTCCTCCTTTTGTCTTTGGCGTTTTAAGGCACTGTCTATCAAGAATTTTAAAAGGACAATATGCAGCAGCAGCTCCTAGGTTTCCTTGTTTTTGAGTGTATGCCAATGAGGGCTGCATAGGGGAGTGGAAACAGAGATTAACCAATGTGCTTCCTTGCTTACCCTAGACTTGCTGTGCTGTCTTCCATTCCTGTCTATTAGTCGTCCTGCAGCATGTGCTAGGTTTGGTTGCTTTGTTGTGACTGAATGGGGGATGAGCGATGCGCTGCAGTCGAACCCGCTGGTCTTTCCCTCCCGCCTCTTGCAAATGGACCGCGACCGTCGCTGTGATCCCTCACCGGCCTCCTCGACATTGGACAGTCGGCGCAGCATCTCGCTTACCGTCTTGCTGCCCTCCCTCTCCGTCCTCTCCGACAGTGCGAATCAAGAGTTGGAGAGCAGAGGGATGGCGGCGGCGGTTTTTGGAGGGCGGTTAGTGTGCGCGTGTGGTTCGGGAGGTTCAGGCAGTCTGGTGCGATTCCTAGGCAGGGGGAGTTTCCCTACTCCTCCCCCTCCACATTGGACACTCGCGGCTCCTCCCCTCTCCCTGACGTTTCCCTACTCCTCCACCTCCACATTGGACACTCGCTCCTCCTCCCCTCTCTCTGACGTTTCCCTACTCCACCTCCACAGTGGACACTCGTGGCTCCTCCCCTCTCCCTTACGTCACGATCTACTCCATGAAGGACACCACCACCGGAAGCCACCAGGCAGCCTCAGAACATTGGAGGTGAGCTTTATTATATAGGATTTACTTATTACATTTGTACCCCACTCTTTCCCACATACAGCAGGTCCAGTGTGGCTTACATAGTAAAAGAAAGCATCTTACATTTAAATACATAATATATGAAGTAATCATGCATATGCAAATGAGAAACTCGCCGGATGTCAGACATTGCTATTCCTACCTAGTTAAAGAAAAAACCATATAGCGAATGCTACATACCTGTAGAAGGTATTCTCCGAGGACAGCAGGCTGATTGTTCTCACTGATGGGGTGACGTCCACGGCAGCCCCTCCAATCGGAAACTTCACTAGCAAAGTCCTTTGCTAGCCCTCGCGCGCCCGCGCGCACCGCGCATGCGCGGCCGTCTTCCCGCCCGAAACCGGCTCGAGCCGGCCAGTCCAGTATGTAGCAAGACAATACACTTCAAGGGAAGACACAACTCCAAAGGGGAGGCGGGCGGGTTGGTGAGAACAATCAGCCTGCTGTCCTCGGAGAATACCTTCTACAGGTATGTAGCATTCGCTTTCTCCGAGGACAAGCAGGCTGCTTGTTCTCACTGATGGGGTATCCCTAGCCCCCAGGCTCACTCAAAACAACAACATTGGTCAATTGGGCCTCGCAACGGCGAGGGCATAACTGAGATTGACCTAAAAAATTTACCAACTAACTGAGAGTGCAGCCTGGAACAGAACAAACAGGGCCCTCGGGGGGTGGAGTTGGATCCTAAAGCCCAAACAGGTTCTGAAGAACTGACTGCCCGAACCGACTGTCGCGTCGGGTATCCTGCTGCAGGCAGTAATGAGATGTGAATGTGTGGACAGATGACCACGTCGCAGCTTTGCAAATTTCTTCAATGGAGGCTGACTTCAAGTGGGCTACCGACGCAGCCATGGCTCTGACATTATGAGCCGTGACATGACCCTCAAGAGCCAGCCCCGCCTGGGCGTAAGTGAAGGAAATGCAATCTGCTAGCCAATTGGATATGGTGCGTTTCCCTACAGCCACTCCCCTCCTATTGGGGTCAAAAGAAACAAACAATTGGGCGGACTGTCTGGTGGGCTGTGTCCGCTCCAGGTAGAAGGCCAATGCTCTCTTGCAGTCCAATGTGTGCAGCTGACGTTCAGCAGGGCAGGAATGAGGACGGGGAAAGAATGTTGGCAAGACAATTGACTGGTTCAGATGGAACTCCGACACGACCTTTGGCAGAAACTTAGGGTGAGTGCGGAGGACTACTCTGTTGTGATGAAATTTGGTGTAAGGGGCCTGGGCTACCAGGGCCTGAAGCTCGCTGACTCTACGAGCCGAAGTAACTGCCACCAAGAAAATGACCTTCCAGGTCAAGTACTTCGGATGGCAGGAATTCAGTGGCTCAAAAGGAGGTTTCATCAGCTGGGTGAGAACGACATTGAGATCCCATGACACTGTAGGAGGCTTGACAGGGGGCTTTGACAAAAGCAAACCTCTCATGAAGCGAACAACTAAAGGCTGTCCTGAGATCGGCTTACCTTCCACTTGGTAATGGTATGCACTGATTGCACTAAGGTGAACCCTTACGGAGTTGGTCTTGAGACCAGACTCAGACAAGTGCAGAAGGTATTCAAGCAGGGTCTGTGTAGGACAAGAGCGAGGATCTAGGGCCTTGCTGTCACACCAGACGGCAAACCTCCTCCAATGAAAGAAGTAACTTCTCTTAGTGGAGTCTTTCCTGGAAGCAAGCAAGATGCGGGAGACACCCTCTGGCAGACCCAAAGAGGCAAAATCTACGCCCTCAACATCCAGGCCGTGAGAGCCAGGGACTGGAGGTTGGGATGCAGAAGAGCCCCGTCGTCCTGCGTGATGAGGGTCGGAAAACACTCCAATCTCCACGGTTCTTCGGAGGATAACTCCAGAAGAAGAGGGAACCAGATCTGACGCGGCCAAAAGGGAGCAATCAGAATCATGGTGCCTCGGTCTTGCTTGAGTTTCAACAAAGTCTTCCCCACCAGAGGTATGGGAGGATAAGCATACAGCAGACCTTCCCCCCAATCCAGGAGGAAGGCATCCGACGCCAGTCTGCCGTGGGCCTGAAGCCTGGAACAGAACTGAGGGACCTTGTGGTTCACTTGAGATGCGAAGAGATCCACCAGGGGGGTGCCCCACGCCTGGAAGATCTGTCGCACCACACGGGAATTGAGCGACCACTCGTGAGGTTGCATAATCCTGCTCAACCTGTCGGCCAGACTGTTGTTTACGCCTGCCAGATATGTGGCTTGGAGCACCATGCCCTGACGGCGAGCCCAGAGCCACATGCTGACGGCTTCCTGACACAGGGGGCGAGATCCGGTGCCCCCTGCTTGTTGACATAGTACATGGCAACCTGATTGTCTGTCTGAATTTGGATAATTTGGTGGGACAGCCGATCTCTGAAAGCCTTCAGAGCGTTCCAGATCGCTCGCAACTCCAGAAGATTGATCTGTAGATCGCGTTCTTGGAGGGACCAACCTCCTTGGGTGTGAAGCCCATCGACATGAGCTCCCCATCCCAGGAGAGACGCATCCGTGGTCAGCACTTTTTGTGGCTGAGGAATTTGGAAGGGACGTCCCAGAGTCAAATTGGAGCAAATCGTCCACCAAACCAGGGATTCGAGAAAACTCGTGGACAGGTGGATCACGTCCTCTAGACCCCCAGCGGCCTGATACCACTGGGAGGCTAGGGTCCATTGAGCAGATCTCATGTGAAGGCGGGCCATGGGAGTCACATGAACTGTGGAGGCCATGTGGCCCAGCAATCTCAACATCTGCCGAGCTGTGATCTGCTGGGACGCTCGCACCCGCGAGACGAGGGACAACAAGTTGTTGGCTCTCGTCTCTGGGAGATAGGCGCGAGCCGTCCGAGAATCCAGCAGGGCTCCGATGAATTCGAGTTTCTGCACTGGGAGAAGATGGGACTTTGGGTAATTTATCACAAACCCCAGTAGCTCCAGGAGGCGAATAGTCATCTGCATGGACTGCAGGGCTCCTGCCTCGGATGTGTTCTTCACCAGCCAATCGTCGAGATATGGGAACACGTGCACCCCCAGCCTGCGAAGCGCCGCTGCTACCACAGCTAGGCACTTTGTGAACACCCTGGGTGCAGAGGCGAGCCCAAAGGGTAGCACACAGTACTGGAAGTGGCGTGTGCCCAGCTGAAATCGCAGATACTGTCTGTGAGCTGGCAGTATCGGGATGTGTGTATAGGCATCCTTCAAGTCCAGAGAGCATAGCCAATCGTTTTGCTGAATCATGGGGAGAAGGGTGCCCAGGGAAAGCATCCTGAACTTTTCTTTTACGAGATACTTGTTCAGGGCCCTTAGGTCTAGGATGGGACGCATCCCCCCTGTTTTCTTTTCCACAAGGAAGTACCTGGAATAGAATCCCAGCCCTTCTTGCCCGGATGGCACGGGCTCGACCGCATTGGCGCTGAGAAGGGCGGAGAGTTCCTCTGCAAGTACCTGCTTGTGCTGGAAGCTGTAAGACTGAGCTCCCGGTGGACAATTTGGAGGTTTTGAGGCCAAATTGAGGGTGTATCCTTGCCGGACTATTTGGAGAACCCACAGATCGGAGGTTATGAGAGGCCACCTTTGGTGAAAAGCTTTCAACCTCCCCCCGACTGGCAGGTCGCCCGGCACTGACACTTGGATGTCGGCTATGCTCTGCTGGAGCCAGTCAAAAGCTCGCCCCTTGCTTTTGCTGGGGAGCCGCGGGGCCTTGCTGAGGCGCACGCTGCTGACGAGAGCGAGCGCGCTGGGGCTTAGCCTGGGCCGCAGGCTGTCGGGAAGGAGGATTGTACCTACGCTTGCCAGAAGTATAGGGAACAGTCTTCCTTCCCCCGAAAAATCGTCTACCTGTAGAGGTAGAAGCTGAAGGCTGCCGGCGGGCGAATTTGTCGAATGCGGTGTCCCGCTGGTGGAGAGACTCTACCACCTGTTTGACTTTTTCGCCAAAAATGTTATCCGCACGGCAAGGCGAGTCCGCAATCCGCTGCTGGATTCTATTCTCCAGGTCGGCGGCACGCAGCCATGAGAGCCTGCGCATCACCACACCTTGAGCAGCGGCCCTGGACGCAACATCAAAAGTGTCATAAACTCCTCTGGCCAGGAATTTTCTGCACGCCTTCAGCTGCCTGACCACCTCCTGAAAAGGCTTGGCTTGCTCAGGGGGAAGAGCATCAACCAAGCCCGCCAACTGCCGCACATTGTTCCGCATGTGGATGCTCGTGTAGAGCTGGTAAGACTGGATCTTGGACACGAGCATAGAGGAATGGTAGGCCTTCCTCCCAAAGGAGTCTAAGGTTCTAGAGTCTTTGCCCGGGGGCGCCGAAGCATGCTCTCTAGAACTCTTAGCCTTCTTTAGGGCCAGATCCACAACTCCAGAGTCGTGAGGCAACTGGGTGCGCATCAGCTCTGGGTCCCCATGGATCCGGTACTGGGACTCGATCTTCTTGGGGATGTGGGGATTAGTTAGAGGTTTCGTCCAGTTCGCAAGCAATGTCTTTTTTAGGACATGATGCAAGGGAACAGTGGACGCTTCCTTAGGTGGAGAAGGATAGTCCAGGAGCTCAAACATTTCAGCCCTGGGCTCGTCCTCCACAACCACCGGGAAGGGGATGGCCGTAGACATCTCCCGGACAAAGGAAGCAAAAGACAGACTCTCAGGAGGAGAAAGCTGTCTTTCAGGAGAGGGAGTGGGATCAGAAGGAAGACCCTCAGACTCCTCGTCAGAGAAATATCTGGGATCTTCTTCTTCTTCCCACGAGGCCTCACCCTCGGTGTCAGACACAAGTTCACGGACCTGCGTCTGCAACCGGGCCCGGCTCGACTCCGTGGAGCCACGTCCACGATGGGGGCGTCGAGAGGTAGACTCCCTCGCCCGCATCGGCGAAGCTCCCTCCGCCGACGTAGTCGGGGAGCCCTCCTGGGAGGTGGCCGCAGTCGGCACCGCACGCGGTACCGACGTCGGGGACCTCACCCCGGGCGATGGGCCAGCCGGCGCCACGCTCGACGGTACCGGAGGCGCAAGCACCGCCGGTACCGGAGGGGTAGGGCGCAACAGCTCCCCCAGAATCTCTGGGAGAACGGCCCGGAGGCTCTCGTTCAGAGCGGCTGCAGAGAAAGGCATGGAGGTCGATGCAGGCGTCGACGTCAGTACCTGTTCCGGGCGTGGAGGCTGTTCCGGGCTGTCCAGAGCGGAGCGCATCGACACCTCCTGAACAGAGGGTGAGCGGTCCTCTCGGTGCCGATGCCTGCTGGGTGCCGACTCCCTCGGCGACCCAGAGCTCTCGGTGCCGACGCGGGGAGGGGACCGGTGTCGATGCTTCTTCGACTTCTTCCGAAGCATGTCACCGGAGCTCCCCGGCACCGACGAGGAGGACGTCGAATCCACCCGTCGCTTCCTCGGGGCCGAGACCGAAGAGGGTCGATCTCGGGGGGGCTGTACCGCAGGAGCCCTCAGGGTAGGAGGAGACCCACCCGAGGGCTCACCGCCACCAGCAGGGGAATGGACAGCCCTCACCTGCACTCCACCCGATGCACCACTGTCCGACGACATCAGCAGACGAGGTCCTGGTACCACCGACGTCGATGCAGCTATCCGATGTCTCGGCGCCGATGCAGAGGCCCGATGCCTCGATGCGCTCGATGCAAGGGCGGCCGAGGAAGATGGTCTGGACGCTGACGACGTCGATGCACTCGAAGATCCCGGTGCCGATGCCGATGAAGAGCCCGAGAACAACACGTTCCACTGGGCTAGTCTCGCTACCTGAGTCCGCCTTTGAAGCAGGGAACACAGACTGCAGTTCTGAGGGCGGTGCTCGGCCCCCAGACACTGAAGACACGACGAGTGTCGATCAGTGAGCGAGATAACCCGGGCGCACTGGGTGCACTTCTTGAAGCCGCTGGAAGGCTTCGATGTCATGGGCGGAAAAATCACGCCGGCGAAATCAAAAGCCGAAATGGCGAAAATTGAAGCACCAAAATTTAGAGGGAGAAAAATCTCGACCGAGGCCAAAAAGAGGCCTACCCCGACGACGAAAGAAAACTTACCGGGGCAAAAAGCTGGAAGTACGGGGAGGATTGACACGAAACCCGGTGGAGGGTTTCCGGAGCACTTCCCGACTTTAGAAAAAGCTTTTCCGAAGAAAAAACACGCTCAAAAAACAATTTGGACGCGCGAGGTCAACTTTCCGGGGCCCGACACGGCGAAACACGACCGTACCGAGTGCGGACAAAAGAAGACTGGCCGGCTCGAGCCGGTTTCGGGCGGGAAGACGGCCGCGCATGCGCGGTGCGCGCGGGCGCGCGAGGGCTAGCAAAGGACTTTGCTAGTGAAGTTTCCGATTGGAGGGGCTGCCGTGGACGTCACCCCATCAGTGAGAACAAGCAGCCTGCTTGTCCTCGGAGAAAAACTATAACTGTTAAAAATACCTGTTTATAAATGTCCATACTAAAATTTAAAAATGTAGGAATTTGACAAAGTATCTCATGAAAGACTCCTGAGGTAATTAGAAAGTCATGGGATAGGAGGTAATGTCTTTCTGTGGATTAAAAACTGGTTTAAAGATAGAAAACCATTACATCATACTGTAAGCCAAATTGAGCCTGGAAATAGGTGGGAAAATGTGGGATACAAATGCATTTTTTTGAGGGGGTGAACATGTGGACAATGGGGAGCCGGTGGATATTGTGTATCTGGATTTTCAAAAGGCGTTTGACAAAGTGCCTCATGAAAGACTCCTGAGGAAACTGGAGAGTCATGGGATCGGAGGTAGGGTATTACTATGGATTAAGAGCTGGTTGAAAGATAGGAAGCAAAGAGTAGGGTTGAATGGTCAGTATTCTCAGTGGAGAAGGGTAGTTAGTGGGGTCCCGCAGGGGTCTGTGCTGGGTCCACTGCTTTTTAACATATTTATAAATGATCTAGAGATGGGAGTAACTAGTGAGGTAATTAAATTAGCAGATGACACAAAATTATTCAGGGTCGTCGTGTCACAGGAGGAGTGTGAAAGATTACATGAGGGCCTCGCGAGACTGGGGGATTGGGCGTGCAAATGGCAGATGAAGTTCAATGTTGACAAGTGCAAAGTGATGCATGTGCGTAAGAGGAACCCAAATTACAGCTATGTCATGCAAGGTTCTGCGTTAGGAGTTACGGACCTAGAAAAGGATCTGGGAGTCATCGTTGATAAGACGTTAAAAACTTTGCTCAGTGTGCTGTGGCGGCTAAGAACGCGCACAGAATGTTGAGTATTATTAGGAAAGGGATGAAAAACAAACACGAGGATGTTATAATGCCGTTGTATCGCTCCATGGTGTGACCGCACCTTGAGTATTGTGTCCAATTCTGGTCGCCGCATCTCAAAAAAGATACAAAGGAATTAGAAAAGGTGCAGAGAAGGGCGACGAAAATGATAAAGGAAATGGAACGACTTCCCTATGAGGAAAGGCTGAGAAGGTTAGGACTCTTCAGCTTGGAGAAAATGCGGCTGAGGGGTGATATGATAGAAGTCTACAAGATAATGAGCGGAGTAGAGCGGACAGATTGGGCGCTGTCGGAGACTGTATTAATCTGCAAATGAACCTTTTTCGGAGACGGGAAGGCGGTAGAACTAGAGGACATGAATTGAGGTTGAAGGGGGGCAGACTCAGGAGCACTTGCCTCCACCTACCCTCCTCTCCTCTTTCCCTAACAAATTAATTGCTTTGCTTGCTTTATTTTTGTCTATTAGATTGTAAGCTCTTTGAGCAGGGACTGTCTTTCTTTGTGCAGCGCTGCGTACGCTTTGTAGCGCTATATAAATGCTAAATAGTAGTAGTAGACAGGATGCTGGGCTTGATGGACCCTTGGTCTTTTCCCAGTATGGCGGTGCTTATGTACTTATGTAGTACACAAGAATCTGTAGGTAAACTATGCCAACTCTGAGATGCAATGACCACTTACAGCAGGAATGGAAAGCCCTGTAGATAATCTACATAAAGCAGGAGAGTTAGTATCCTCAATAATTTCAACAGCAACTTAGGGATGAGGGAGGTGCTACTCCGTCACGTATATGAGATTGAACCAATCCGCCACTTTGGCCCTCGTAATTAACTTTCAGCAAGGTCGGATATATTAGCATAAATCAGAGCTGTCTTTCAACAAGTTTAGCACAGACTGGGGAGAACAAGTGTCACTTCTCTATGAGCACCAATAAGTAGTCTTGCAAAATGCGGATGGAAGTTTGTAACAGTGAAGCAGGTCCATTTTCTGTGAGTAGTCATGGAATTTCACAATGACCACTTGTGGCCACACATCTCCCTCTCGCTGATGGCTGTGCTCAATGTGAACAGGCCTCGTCTCATGTAGTGTAGAAAAAGTTATGCACTAGCCAGTCCTCCAGCTCTTGACGTATCCACTGATCTGAAATGGTTTCTGGAAACCCAATGAATCTCAGATTTTCTCACCATGACCTATTTTTAAGGCTTAATCCTTGACCAACTTGCACAATACCTGCAAATATGTGTCATATTGTATAGGTCAGACACCTGACATTCGAGCTCTCCTGCTCTCTGCGACACCTCTGTGCACGATTAATGGAGGTGTGCAAGTTGGTCAGTTTCTCCAATCACAGATCCAAAGCTGCAACCACGGCATCAGTGAGTTCAGCCACCGAGCAGCCTGAAAGGATGGGCCCTGGCAAGGCAGGTTGGTTGGCCATCTTTGCATTGAGCCCTTTACCCTGATCCCCGGATTTTCATAGATTCTTTGTGGCCATCTGCTCCAAATTTCATATTATAGATCTGTCCATACAAATTTCTAATTACTCTCGTAATAAATATCTCCAAAGAGGTGGACTCCCAGGGTGATGTGGGGTCTAAACACAATTACTGTGCCTCATTAGAGGGAGAGCAAAGAGAGGGAAGTACAACTAAGACAAATAATGATAATTTAGCACTCTGGGATTAGATCACAAACTTCCCACTCTTGCAATTCAAATTCAGAACAGTCCAAATTATAAACATTGAGAGGAAAGGACACAAGGCTTAGGTAATAGAAAAAGAGAAAAGCTGTTTTATCAAAGATAAAACTAGCAAAGATAACCAGAGACAATACTTATGCAGAATTACCCACAATGAGGGTAGAACAATGATTTCATGTACCTGTTAAGGCAAAGGTAACCCACACTAGCCTAGTCCTAAAACTTATAGGACACCTGACACCCTAAGCACTAAGAAGAAAGCAGTTCAACCTGATGGATGATAAAACTCACGAACACTGAATCCGTAGGACATCAGGGACTGAAAACAGAGGGTGGAAAGTTGGTTTCACCTCATGATCAGGCAAGGCAGCAGCAGAGTACTCAGGTTGGTCAGCAGATGGTAGCTCTACCAAGGCAGGTGAGCATGCAGGAAGGGGGGGCACATATCTTTAACAAGCCTTCATCATGGGCTGGCTCAGGAAGGCTGACAGCAGCTGTCATGTGAGCTACCCCAGATAACAGCCAGAACTACCGTATCCTTTTTATACCTTTTCCTCAGAAATTGAAAAGTCATGCTGAAAAAAAGACTGCATCTGAGGTTTGCCAATGTTGTGTCTTTGGGGGCCCATGCCTTAGATGTTTTCTCCTCGTCATGAAGGTCCCCAACACAGTAAACAAAAGCTGTTGTGAACAACTGTTTTGCCTCTGTTAGACTTGATGTGTCAGCAATGTGCTTGAGGCCTATTACAGGAACAAGCCTCTGCATGGAAACTGACGTGGCCTAAGTCTGTGAAAAGTCAGGTTCATAATATAGAATAGTGCTTGACTGTAGTGCTACATGCTTTGACGCTACAGCATGGGCCCCTGAGCAGCTCCAGCAAAACACTACCGCTGCTGTTCATTGCATTATGTGATCAAGACACCAGCTTTTTAACATACTTATAAATGATCTAGAGATGGGAATAACTTGCCAAACTTGCCAAATACTTCAATGAAACAATTGTAAAACTACGAAACAATCTTCCTCAGAACACCACCGATATTGAAAACTTCATCAATGGCCTGGACCCAACCTCAGGAGAATACCCAGCGGATCAAATCTGGTCAAAATTCGCTCTCCTCACCGCCGAAACAATTACCCGTGCGATTAATAGAGCCTCCAACGCTCATTGCAAATTGGACACCTGTCCCAGCTACCTAATAAAATCCGCCCCCCGATCGCTACACAGAAGATCTCACTTCTCACCTAAACTTCATGCTCCAACAAGGTCTCTTCCCCAAGGAAAATGGCAACATCCTACTCACCCCCATACCAAAAGATACAAGAAAAAAAACAAATGAACTCACCAATTACCACCCAGTAGCATCTATTCCACTAGTAGTCAAGCTGATGGAAAGTATGGTAACCAAACAGCTTAACGATTACATACACAAATTCTCTATACTACATGAATCTCAATCAGGATTTTGCCCCCGCCACAGCACCGAAACAGTATTAACCACCCTCCTGGCCAAATTCAAGCAGGAATTAGCAACAGGCAATAGCATACTTCTCCTCCAATTCGACATGTCTAGTGCATTCGACATGGTAAACCATAATATACTACTAAAACTCCTAGACTACTTCGGGATTAGTAGAAATATACTCAATTGGATCAAGGGTTTCCTAACCACCAGAACATACTAAGTGAAATCAAATTCAAATATATCATCGCCGTGGAAAGCAGACTGTGGAGTACCTTAGGGATCACCACTATCACTGATCCTTTTCAACCTAATGATGACCGCATTAGCCAAGTCCTTATCCACCCAGGGCCTCAACCCATTCATCTATGCAGACGACGTTACTATATACATCCCTTTCAAACATGATTTGATAGAAATCGCCAACGAAATCAACCTCGGCTTGCATACCATGAACTCATGGGCAAATGCATTCCAACTAAAACTCAATACAGAAAAAACACACTGCCTCATCCTCTCATCCCAATACAATACAAACATACCCACAAACTTAATCACCCCAGATTACGCCCTCCCTATTTCAGATAACCGGAAAATCATCGGTGTCACAATCGACAGGAACCTTACACTCGAGAGCCAAGTTAACTCTACAATCAAGAAAATGTTCCACTCTATGTGGAAACTTAAACGCGTGAAACCATTCTTCCCGAGGGCAACATTTTGCAACCTGATACAATCAATGGTACTAAGCCATGCCGACTACTGCAACAGAATTTATGCGGGATGCAAAGAACAACTCATAAAGAAACTACAGACCGCTCAAAACACGGCAGCCAGGATTATATTTGGAAAATCGCGATTCGAAAGCGCCAAACCCCTTCAGGAAAAACTACATTGGCTCCCAATCAAAGAACATATTACTTTCAAAATCTGCACACTGGTCCACAAAATTATCTATGGTGATGCCCCGGGATATATGACTGACCTCATAGACCTGCCAACCAGAAACTCAACCAGATCATCACGAACATACCTAAATCTTCACCACCCTAGTTGCAAAGATCTCAAGTACAAATCAATTTATGGATCCAACTTCTATATAAGCACGCAACTCTGGAATGCACTACCAAAAGCCGTAAAAACAACGTCCAACCACCTCATCTTCCGGAAATCACTAAGACCAACCTGTTCGAAAAGGCATACCCTACTGACCCAAGTTAAATGCCTGAACCCCGCAACACAAAGAAACCAAAACTTGTAATGAACACTATATAACTCCTCTTCTCTATGATTCCCTAATGTGTCTGTAACACATTTATCTCATTGACAATAACATCCCTCTGTATTTGTTTCATCACCGGAGGTGGCTAACGCCTCACGGTACTATGTAAGCCACACTGAGCCTGCAAATAGGTGGGAAAATGTGGGGTACAAATGTAACAAATACATAAATAAATAACTACTGAGGTAATTAAATTTGCTCATGACACAAAGTTGTTCAGTTGTTAAATTGCAAGAGGATTGGAAAAAATTGGAAGAGGATTGGGAAAAATTGCAAGAGGACCTTAAAAGACTGGGAGTCTGGGCATCCAAATGGCAGATGACATTTAATGTGAGCAAATGCAAAGTGATGCTTGTGGGAAAGAGGAACCCAAACTATAGCTACATGATGCAAGGTTACACATTGGGAGTCACCACCCAGGAAAAAGATCAAGGTGTCATTGTTGATGATATGTTGAAACCCTCTGCTCTGTGCAGTGGCAGCTAAAAAAGCAAGGTGGCTACAAAATTGGTAAGCGGTCTCAATCATAAAACGTACAGGGACAGGCTTATGGACCTCAACATGTATAAACTGGAAGAGGCGGGAGAGAGGGCATATAATAGAGATGTTTAAATACCTCAGTGGCATTAAAGTACAGGAGGTGAGCCTTTTCCAAATGAAGGAAAACTCTGGAATGAGAGGGCATAGGATGAAGTTAAGAGGAAACAGGCTTAGGAGGATCTGTGAAAATACTATTTCACGGAAAGGGTGGTGGTTGTGTGGAATGGCCTCCCGGTGGAGGTGGTGGAGACGAGGACTATGTCGGAATTTAAGAAAGCATGGGGGATAGGCATGTGTGATCCCTTAGGAAAAGAAGAAGCTAGTGGTTACTGATGGCCCGATGATCAGAAGCAAACGCAGGCACTAGAGGCTACTGACACCATACTAGCGCCTGCATTTGCTACCACCCCATGATCAGAGCCCCAGAGTGCGTTAAGCAACACGCTCATGGGCTCTGACTGCAACTAGCATGCAAATGCATGTTAAACAGGGCTCTTATCGCAAGTAGCATGCAAATACATGCTAAACATATTCCTCCCCAATGATCAGCGGGCAGCGTGCCAAACATTGGTGCACTGTCCGCGGCAAACCCTACTCCAGCTCGGAGTTGGCGTTAGGGTTTGCAGACCAATTGGGAGGAATGGTGAGCCCTGTCCAGCATGCACTTGCATGCTAGTAGGCCCCCCATTCCCCCCAATAGAACCCCCACCCACAGGAGCAGGAACCCCGACCCTCCCACCCCAAGTCAGTGACACAGGGGCTGAAAGTCCGGTGGACTTCCAGTCCCCCTGACCTCTCCCGAAACAAGTTCATGGGGTGTGCTGGAGATCTGGTGGATCTCCAGCCCCCATAACCCCCATCGCATCCCCCCAAAAAGCCCTGATGGCCCAGGGGACTGCAAACCAAGACCCCATATATGGTGTGAAGCTCTGCCCAGCACATACCAGGATGCACTGGGCAGGGCTGGGTACCGCCATTTTCAAGGCTGTGTTGGAAAATGAGGGAGTGTACTACTCCCTCCTCCAAAAAAGGTTTTGGGGGCGGGGAAGGACACTAGACCACCAGGTTGGGGGGGGGGGGGGCTTTGATCGTGGCTTTTTGTTTTGGGGGGGGGGGTGAGGTGGCACTTGTGAACTTGTGTTGGGGGGTTTGGGGGGCACTAGGACACCAGGGCCTTGCTGTTTGGGGTCTGGTGGTCCCACGGTGCCTCCCACACTTTACCATATGATCAGAGATAATAGTGTGCATAAATGTGCACGCTATTATATCTGATTATGGGGCGGTAAAGCCCCACGCTGTTACAGCGCTATTTTTAGAGCGATGTTTGGAAGAGGGGCTTTCAATCATCTGGGCATGAGGAAGGGCAGACTAGATAGGCCATTTGGCCCTTATCTGCTGTCATGATTCTATGTTCCTAGAATGTTAGGGATTATTAGGAAAGGAATGTAAAACAAAAATGAGAATGTTATAATGCCTTTATATTGCTCCATGGTGCGACTGCGCCTCAAATACTATATGCAATTCTGGTCACCACATCTCAAAAAAGATACTGCGGAATTAGAAAAGGTACAGAGAAGGGCGATGAAAATGATAAAGGGGATGGGATAACTTCCTTATAAGGAAATGCTAAAGCTGCTAGGGCTCCTTAGGTTGGAGAGGAGATGGCTGAGGAGAGATATGACAGAGATCTATAAAATACTGAGTGGAGTGGAATGGATAGAAGTGAATCACTTGTTTACTCTTTCCAAAAATACCAGGACTAGGGGGCACACAATGAAGCTACTAAGTAGTAAATTTAAAACAAACCGGTGAAAATATTTCTTCACTCAACATGTAATTAAACTTTGGAATTTGTTGCCAGAGAATGTGGTAAAAGCAGTTAGCTTAGCAGGGTTTAAAAAAAAGTTTGGATAATTTCCTAAAAGAAAAGTCCATAAGCCATTATTAAGATGGGGAAATCCACCGCTTATTTCTGGGATAAGCAACATAAAATGTATTGTACTGTTTTGGGATCCTGCCAGGTACTTGTGACCTGGATTGGCCACTGTTGGAAACAGGATACTGGGATTGATGGACCTTCAGTCTGTCTCTGTATGGCAATGTTTATGTTCTTGTATGGAGTAAGATATTTGAACAGGAACAGAAGCAGGCCAAACATAGTATTAAATCCCATAAATAATAATGCGCCTGATACTCAAAGTGATTTAAGTGGGCAGGAGAGGTTTCTGGTGTCTAGTGGGATGGAGTTGGAGTGGTCCACTTCCACTCCTGCCCCATCAGCTCCAGCTCTGAAAATGGCAGTGCTCCTAGTGGTATTCTCAAAGATGAAGAAGGGTCGTGGAAAGGTCTTGGGGGGGGGGGGGGGGGGGGGGTTGGTGCAGAGGGGTGGGTTTTGGGTGGGGCTTCCACTGTGGTAAAGGATTGGGTGGAGGGGGGTCAGGGGAGATCAAATTGGGACATCCCCTTATGCAGGTCCTGGTAGGCATTCAACCAGAACCTGCAAGTGTCTTATGGGGGTCCTGGCTGAATATCATCTGGGACCTACATAAGTAAGAGCGGTACACTCTTGGCTAGTGATGGCCTAAGCATTGAATATTGGGTCTAATTCTGCCTGTAGCAGTCAGCATTTAAAAAATGCTGTCACTGGCTGAATATCGATTCATGTGTAAACTATATAGAACTAAAATTCAAAATCGATTGGTGATATGTGAAATGAAATTCAACAAAGCTATTGTCCATTTTAATAACTTTGTTGAATTCGTCTTTGCCTATTAAGCAACATTGCTTTTTTTTTTTAAATGATTTATCTATTGCACACTTTTGATGTACTGCCAATCTATTCTGAATTTTAGTTCTGAGTTTTAGTTTCACATTATTTATGTTTTTTTATACATGTTTCAGACCCCTGACACAGGCAAAAGCTGAAAACACAATCTGTGTTAGGTCAAGAATAGACCATTCTTGATTTATTTCGTGGTTCCTATAGCTCATTCTTATCTCCATGGCCAACTTGTGTTCCCTGGCCATGGTTTTGTTGTTATTAAAAAAAAAGTCATTAACATATCTTTCAGTGAAAAATTAAAATATCTAGAAAGCTGCAATAAATACAGTTCAATTTGATAAGTTAGAGAACACTGCCTCACACATCCGTATAAATCAGGGACTTATACACAGTGGTTCTCATATTCTGTATGTAAACAAGTTACCTCTGGTGCAGAAAGGTCCCTCAAAAGCAGTAAGGTTGCAGTCGCAGGTATAATGACTATATCTCTCCACACACCGGCCCCCATTAAGACACGGAAGCCGTGGGTTATAGCAGTGGCCTGTGCAGTTCAGGAGTATACCCTCTGTATCATTGACTCGGCCTTCCAGGTCCAGGGTCACCCCATTAATCCTCAGCCCTCGAAGGCAGCCAAGAAACGGCTTCAGCTTGTACTCTGCAGAGCCTGCATAAATGTTTTTAAATGGATCTCAACAAGTGCATAAACACATTAACTGAAAGCTTTCAAGAGAGTCTGGGTTAAAGATGAGTTTGGAATTCATGTCCCAGTACTTCCCATCAGTCACGCTTCAATGCTCTTGTTTTACAAAAGTCTCTTAACTATTTAATCCCCCAAATGATCAGCTCTCAGCACAAAGGCCCAGATGCACAAAGGTGCTCTGTATTTCCACAACATTAAAAATTTGGAAATACAGAGCAAGTCCCATAGCAACTCACATGCAAATGAGCTGCTCGCAAAAGCAGCAACTCGATAGGGGGGAAGCCAGTCAGCTGAGCATGTGCAGAACAGCCAATCACTAAGGAAGCGTGTTCTGGGTAGGGTTACCATATGTCCGGATTTACCCGGACATGTCCTCTTTTTGAGGGCATGTCCGGGCAACCGGGCAGGTTTTGCCAATCTGCCCGTTCGTCCGGATTTCTGGACAAACGGGCAGGCTGGTGGGCGGGCGGATGGCCTGCCCGCCAGTCCAGAAATCCGGACAAACAGGCAGATTGCTAGCCTCCCCTCCCCTCACTTACTAGTGCCCTGGTGGTCTAGTGACCTCCTCCGCCTTCGGGGCACGAAAGAGCCCCCTCTTTCCTGCCTGAAGCGCTGCCCTGCACGCATCCTTCCTGTTGGTGATCCTCGGCGCCGATTCAAAATGGCCGCCGAGAGTTGGTGACCTCGTGAGACTGCAACTCTCGGCGGCCATTTTGAATCGGCGCACAGATCACCAACAGGAAGGATGCATGCAGGGCAGCGCTCCGGGCAGGAAAGAGGGGGCTCTTTCCTGCCCCGAAGAGGTCACTAGACCACCAGGGCAATAGTAAGGTAAGGGGAGGGGGGCGATGACAGGGTACGTGAGAGGGGAGGGGAAAATGTGACAGGGGGTGGAGCGAGGGTGTGAAAGGGGCGGGGCAGGGTGTGTGGTGGGGGCGGGCGGGGTGTGAAAGGGGACAGGGCATGTGTCCTCCTTTTTGGGGGACAAAATATGGTAACCCTAGTTCCGGGTGGAGTCAGCATTGGCTGGTTAAGTGCCAATATTTAGCACTTATCCAACCAAAGTAACCGCATACATAGAACCACATAAAAGTCAGTCATCATACCTTTATGCGGTGCCCCATAGCCAGTTAAGGGCTGAATATCGTACTTAACTGGCTGTGCTTTAGCCAGCTCTGCAAACCTGGACATTCAATATTGAAGCTCGGACATATCCTTCACCCCCCCCCCCCCACCACTCCCCCTCTCCAAATGCCTGTTCAAAATGCAGCTTTCAGCTTTATCAAGGAAGGATACTTTCATACAGTTGAATCATGAAGATATAACACTTTTTAATTGTGTAATAATTATAGAAACTGTACTTTGTAAATAGTATTCTGATATTTCGATATCAGGCAAATGGTCTTGATGCAAATATGCTTGCATATCAGAGTAAATAAATAATACAAACCAGGGTTCTCTAGAACTCGACTTCGCTAACTAAAAGAGTATAAATAGCCAAAAGTTACAAACAATTCGCTTAAAGTAATAACAATAATAATTTTTTGTGTGAAAGGAGAAATTCTCAGAGGTTGTAATCACCCAAGCGGACAGCCCACGGTAAGTTAGGCTATTCCTAGAAGGTGGATGGGTTTCTCTATCATAGAATATCTCCAAATATATGCTCCCAATCAAATCAAATAATCACCACACTTATGTTGTGTATACCATTTATAAAATCACAAACAAGCTCTCTATTTATATCCTATGGTAAACTAGGAACTTCCCTGTACAAATATACAACTGTCTCATACTCCGTGGTTAACTTCACAGCAGTCAAATGTTCTTAAAAGGCCAAAAGGCATACTTGCTACTCTATGAAGTTTCTTATACCCTCTCTGCCTTGCTAATAAATTCAACCTTATTGTGAGTGCTTATGTCCTCTAGTGTACAGATATTATGAAACATGCCATTTTGCAATACTCCAATATTTTTTTTCAAAATAATATCTGATGTATCAGTTATATCCTATACCTGTACATGTAAGGTTTTTAATACATAATGATAGAGAAAAGCACAATAAAGGCACAATAAAAAGACACTTCTTGGAAGTAGAGATAGTTCCTAGAAATACTAAAGTTCTTTTAAACGTGTTCATTGAAAAAACATTCTTGAAAGAAGGGCGCACTTATCTCTGCGCTGCCAGGTGTGTGCATAACACCCAGCTGCAAGATTCGGCGTGAACCAATGTCTTTCGCTGCTGATTCCAACGTAGTGGCAGAATACCATCTGTGTTCAACCCTGCAGGGTTTCGAAACTCTCTTTGTCAGGGACCCAGAATATTACTGCCTCCTGCTCCAAATAAATGCCCTTTGCGCCAATTTTTTAATGAAAATACTACTAACGATCACTCGATAGAGTTCCTGTTTTTTAAGCTCCCCGGAACCAGAAGTAAAGGGGTGCGGAAGATCACGTATGACACCAGCTCCACATACCAACTGCATGACAGTGATTGGTCTTCCCTAAAGACAAGGAAAATACTCATTCTACATACAGTTAGAAGACTTGTTAACATGATAATTAGAAAAAGTATAAATTTTTACAAAGAAGTATCCAAAGGTAAATAAAATGTAAGTACCAATATACACAAAATCCCGCCCACCTACCCTGAATCCTGTTACTACAAGAACAATATCAGTAGCGGACTAAATCACTGTGTTCCATTCAATAAAATCATTCAATCCATTTGGAGCAATGGTATTTAACTCGAAAATCCAATATTGTTCCTTTCTGTCGATCACAGCATACTTCTCGATACCCTGTCCTCACTTGGATTCCAGGGCTCTGTCCTTTCCTGGTTCTCTTCCTACCTCTCCCTCCGCACCTTTAGTGTTCACTCTGGTGGATCCTCTTCTACTTCTATCCCTCTGCCTGTCGGCGTACCTCAGGGTTCTGTTCTTGGTCCCCTCCTCTTTTCTATCTACACTTCTTCCCTTGGTTCATTAATCTCATCCCATGGCTTTTCCTACCATCTCTATGCTGATGACTCCCAAATCTACCTTTCTACCCCTGATATCTCACCTTGCATCCAAACCAAAGTTTCAGCGTGCTTGTCTGACATTGCTGCCTGGATGTCTCAACGCCACCTGAAATTAAATATGACCAAAACCGAGCTTCTCATTTTCCCCCCCAAACCCACCTCCCCGCTCCCCCCGTTTTCTATTTCTGTTGATGGCTCTCTCATTCTCCCTGTCTCCTCAGCTCGAAACCTTGGGGTCATCTTTGACTCTTCTTTCTCCTTCTCTGCTCATATCCAGCAGACCGCCAAGACCTGTCGTTTCTTTCTTTACAACATCCGTAAAATCCGCCTCTTTCTTCCCGAGCACTCTACCAAAACCCTCATCCACACCCTTGTCACCTCTCGTTTAGACTACTGCAATCTGCTTCTTGCTGGCCTCCCACTTAGTCACCTCTCCCCTCTCCAGTCGGTTCAAAACTCTGCTGCCCGTCTCATCTTCCGCCAGGGTCGCTTTACTCATACTACCCCTCTCCTCAAGACCCTTCACTGGCTCTCTATCCGTTTTCGCATCCTGTTCAAACTTCTTCTACTAACCTATAAATGTATTCACTCTGCTGCTCCCCAGTATCTCTCCACACTCGTCCTTCCCTACACCCCTTCCCGTGCACTCCGCTCCATGGATAAATCCTTCTTATCTGTTCCCTTCTCCACTACTGCCAACTCCAGACTTCGCGCCTTCTGTCTCGCTGCACCCTACGCCTGGAATAAACTTCCTGAGCCCCTACGTCTTGCCCCATCCTTGGCCACCTTTAAATCTAGACTGACAGCCCACCTCTTTAACATTGCTTTTGACTCGTAACCACTTGTAACCACTCGCCTCCACCTACCCTCCTCCTTCCCGTTCACATTAATTGATTTGATTTGCTTACTTTATTTATTTTTTGTCTATTAGATTGTAAGCTCTTTGAGCAGGGACTGTCTTTCTTCTATGTTTGTGCAGCGCTGCGTATGCCTTGTAGCGCTATAGAAATGCTAAATAGTAGTAGTAGTTCTGTTTAAAACATTCTCAATGTCCCCTCGTCATAGGGTGGGAATCACATGATCTATAACCATCCACTGTAGATGAGAAAACTGATGTTTAAATTTTAAACAATGGGCTACCAAAGGAGCAGTGAGCACCTGATTGTTCACTCTGCTTTTATGTTCAGTCAGCTGTACTTTTCGAATAGTCCGTCCCACATACCACTTTTGGCAGAGACATATGATAGCATATACAACATGAGTAGTCTCACATGTTGTATTAGATCTCATATGATAAGTTTTACCATTCCCAGAAGGGTGATGCCATTGTTTGAGAACAGAACTGACAGTGTTCACAAGCTGTGTGTCCCATGACCGGGATACTCCAGTCGATACTACAGCCAAACTCTGAATGGACCAATTTGTCCCGTAAATTAGGACCCCTACAGCATGCTATACATGGACGTTGTTGGAAAACAGGATGAAAAGACAGCATTTCCCAATGGCGATTAATAGCCTGAGCTATCTGAGGAGCAAGATCTGAATAGGTCAACACACAAACAAAATTTTCCAGAACTTCTCTGGGTTTGTCCAGCAGAAGTAATAGGCGTTGGGTATTATGCTCGATGAATACTGTTGTCAGGATATCCTCCTTCCCTTATACGGTTACATAATTGTTGGGCCTGATGTTTAAATCAAGATGGCGTCGGAGTAAGACCTACCTTTGGGAGCTCCGATCCCAGAGAAGTGGCATCGGGCTGAGAAAACAAAGTGAAGCCTGTACTGTGGCAGAGGACGGAGCTCCAAGCGCACACAATGACCGACGAAGCCCATGCGAGACCGGTGGCCGGCCGACGAAACCCTCGGAGCAGGGAGAGGCAATTTAACCTCTCCCCACGAGGAACCACACAAGGCTCGCCGCGAGCCCAGCTCTACCCGTTCGGCCGGAACTGGGCAGTGAGCAGGTCAAGCTGACCGAAGAACCCCTGTGGAATCGGAGAGAGCCGCAAACCCGGCTCTGCCCCCAGCCTGCCCGGAACTCGGGCAGCAAGCTGCAAGCAGTGACCAGGCCAGATCGAGCCGACCGAAGAATCCTCAGCAAGCCGGCGAGAGATACCGCGACCGCCTCGGAGCAGGAAGAGGCAGTTGTATCTCTCCCCACAGGGGCCTACAAAAGTTCGCATGTCAGTGATCGCACACTCAGCCTTGCCGCCGCTCACTCCGCCCGGAGCAAAAAGAGGCAATCAAGCCTCTCCCCTTCAGGGACCACTCGCCCGCCGGTTCCTGGACAGAAGCAGAGGTAGAGGACCAGTGCCGGCAGACCACCCTGAGGAACAGGAGCTGAGGAAGAGTGAATGTGCTCCTAAGGAGATCTCTGGGGCCTCCGAGGGCTCAGCCGACCCCACCGCGTGGTCCAAGCAACAACAACGAAGGAACGGGAGTGCACAACAGTCAACTCGGGACCCAGATTGTAAGTCCATCACGCACCCTATTGACAGCCCACATCGAATCACTCCAAAATGAATACCGCCAAATTACTCCTAGCGATCTACTCCTTATCATTGATCCATCAAACACTAACCACCCCACTCGCAGATAGTAATATCATACCCATATTCTATAACCATCAAAGATCGTTCAGATACGCCTCACCCCCATCAAAATGACTACACCCTAAACACAGGAAGATCACCAACATGTCGAAAACCACAACAGAAGGAAAGAAAAGGTCCACTCAAACCCACACTAATAAAGAAACAACAACTAACAAACATCCATACAACTCCAAACATAGAAGACCCATACCAAAAAATTAAAGTGGGCTACATCAACGCCAGATCCATAGTAAACAAAACAACAATATTAACAGACTGGATCATGTCTGAAAACCTTGACCTACTTTTCATCAATGAAACCTGGATCCAGAATCAAAAGGACCCAATAATCCTAGACCTATGCCCTCCAGGATACAAAATCATACACTGGACCAGAAAGGAAAAGAGAGGCGGAGGAATAGCACTAATCTATCGATCCCACTTTACCACTGAAACCACTGCCGAGTCCATAACAAATTCAACTTGAAATTGCCTCAATCAGAATCCACAGCAAAACCCTACATGATCATCTGAACTGTGTCTTATTTTACAGTAATTGGAATGAAGGCCAGACAAACTTCATGGACTTCATCTCAAACACTTGTGTAGCCAACTCCAACATACTAGTACTAGGAGACATCAACCTTCACCTGGAAGACCCAAACTCAGCTCACGCACGAGAATGTAAAGAATTTCTCAACCTATGGGACCTCAAATGGCCACATAAGCAAGCAACCCAGGTTAAAGGACACACACTAGACCTTATCTCACATAAACTGTTATTAGTTGGTTCTGGTCTGTTGACAGATATTAAATGGACAGGAACACCATGGACCGATCACTATAAACTAAACCTTTCCCTAAAATGGCAGAAGAAGGGTTCACACCATATACAAGAACACACAACTTACACCACAAGAGGTCACGTAGACTCGAAAACATTCTGGCAACAGATATACAAGAACGAATGGACAGCACAAACGGATTCCGTACACTAATGTATAGAATGGGATAAAAGATGTAGAAGCATACTAGATGAAATTGCATCCTTGTGTACAAGAACCTCAAGTTGACATAACACAATACCATGGTTCAACGATGAATTGAAAAAGCTAAAAACACAATCCAGGAAATTCGAACGAGCATGTAATAAAACAAAAGATGAACACACACTCACCACATGGAAGCAAACACAAAGAAAATATAAATATGCAATAAGACAGACCAAAATATCATACTACAAAACTAAAATTGGGACTGATTACAAAGACATGAAGAAACTATGCCAACTCGTGAACAAACTACTAGACACCACCTTGGTCACCACAACTAATTCAGCCATCCCACCAGCAGACAAACTTGCTAAATACTTCAGTAAAAAATTCGCAAACCTACGCAACACACTACCTCACGACACTACTGATATTGATAACTTCCTTAATGGTTTGGACCCAACCCCTGGTCAAACTTCGCACTCCTCACCGTTGAAACAGTTATCCAGGCAATTAGTAGGTTCTCCAACACTCACTGTAAACTGGATACCTGTCCCAGTTACCTAATAAAATCTGCCCCTGACCACTTCATAGTTGACCTCACATCCCACCTGAACTACATGCTTCAGCAAGGCCCCTAAGGAAAATGGCAATATCCTACTCACCCCAATACCAAAAGACACCAATAAAAAAACAAACGAAATCACCAGTAGCATCAATCCCACTGGCAGTCAAACTGATGGAAAGCATAGTAACCAAACAACTTACTGACTACATAAGCAAATTCTCAATACTACACGAATCACAAGCAGGATTTCGCCCCCTCCACAGCCAGGGCCGGTCTTAGCAAGTGGGGGGCCCTATGCAGACCAATTTGGTGGGGTCCATCCTAGCCCCGCCCCCACCCGAGCCCCGCCCCCACCCTAGCTCCAGCTTTGTGTAAATGGAACTGCAGACCATGACATGGATTTTGAGATGTCACAAGTATTATGTGATATACCTACCAACTGACTTTTTGGGAGGGCTTTTTGCCCATGAATACAGTGGTGTGCTGGAGCAGGCTCTCACAGGCTCGCAAGAGCCGGCTGTTAAGTTTTTAAGAATTTTGGGAGCCGGTTGTTAAAGTAGGGCCCTCCATGGCTACTTTAACAACTGGCTCCCAAAATGTGGGCTTGGGCCCCCTGCTGAATTCTCTTTTACTTTGCTGCTTCCCGGCTCCTTGTTTCCAGCTCTGAGCAGCAGGCTGGGATTTCTCGAGCATGTGTGAGAAGTTCCAGCATGCTGCTCAGAGGAAGACGTTGGGAATGGTGGCAGTCCATTTATTGGCTGCCAGCAAAGGTGTGCCTAGTGTGCCTACACGAAGGGAGGGAGGAGAGAAAGACAAGTGTTGCTCCCCCCGGCCACCCCTGGCCCTTCCAACTGCAGAGCTGGATATGTCCGGAGAAAGAGCCTGTTAAAAATTTACCAGCACACCCCTGCATGAATATGAAGGATACTAGATTTATCAAGAAGAGCTGTAGCCTGGATAGCTGTTCTGCATATATTATGAACAACATGAACGGGTCTATGGTTTCCAGATTAACAGCATGGCTACAGAACTGTTTAACTAACGGAGTTTTTCCTTCACATTACTATTATTGTTTTAACCCCTACTCCTAAAAACCCCAAGGAAAATTTGCTAATTACTGTCCAATTGCATCTATTCCCTTATTGGTGAAAATAATGGCAGGGTATATTGTTAAATTGCTTTATCTGGAAAAATTATAGTACAGAAAATAGTTGCACAGGGTAAGTCTTTATTAAGTCTAGGTCAAAATGCGATTGTTATACATCACTGTCTGGTAGCATATTATCTTGGTTCCATGGTTTTATTATCCACCTTATAAAAAAGCTAATAATCATCATACCTGGCTTGCCTTTGAATGGCAGTGCAGGAGGCAGTGGCACAAACTTGCTCCAGCTGAGCAGCTCCACTTCACTTTATTTTATTTTAAGTCGACTCGCACCAGCGATGGCGATGGCTCACCTCCAACCAGGCTCCAGCTTTTCCCTTCCCGCTCAGTGACTCCCGCCGGCCGCGCGGAAACAGGAAATACCTCATGAGAAGGAAGGCGGGACGTTGAGCGGGAAGTGAAAAGCTGGGGTGAGCCGTCGCTGCAATTCTGTCGGGGGCCGGGGCCGTCGCTGCAAGCCTGCAACTGTCAGGGGCCGGGCCGTCGCTCCTACTGTCTGTCGGGGCCGTCGCTGCAACTGTCGGGGTCCGGGGAGGCGGGAGCTGACGGCGGGCTCAGCGGTGGGTGGGCACCGAACCAGTGGCGGACGCGCAGCGGCCGAGCGAGATCAAATCATGATGCGGTTCGAGTGGGGGTCGGTCGGAGAGGCAGAGTTGAGGCGCGCCATGCGGGGACCCCTTAAGCGCGGGGCCCTATGCGGCCGCCTTGGTCGCCTCTGCCTAAGACCGGCCCTGTCCACAGCACTGAAACAGTATTAATAACTCTCCTAGCCAAAATCAAGAAGGAAATAGCAATAGGTAAAAGCATACTCCTCCTTCAATTCGACATGTCTAGTGCATTCGACATGGTAAACCATAACATACTACTAAGACTACTAGACTACTTCGGGATTAGCGGAAGCACACTTAGCTGGATCAGGGGATTCCTGACCGACAGAACATACCAAGTGAAGGCAAATTCAAACATATCAGCACAGTGGAAAGCAGATTGCGGAGTACCTCAAGGCTCACCACTATCACCGATCCTCTTCAACCTAATGATGACCCCGCTAGCCAAGTCCTTATCCAACCAAGGCCTCAACCCTTTCATCTATGCAGACTATGTCACTATATACATTCCCTACAAATGTGAATTGACAGAAATCACCAACAAAATCAAGCTCAGCTTGAACATTATGGATTCATGGGCAAATGCATTCCAACTAAAACTCAACACGGAAAAAACACACTGTCTCATCCTCTCATCTCAATACAATGCAGAAAACCCCATAAGCACACCAGAGTATACCCTCCCCATCTCAGACAGCCTGAAAATCCTCGGAGTCACTTTGGATCATAACCTCACACTGGAGAACCAAGTGAAGTCCACAACTAAGAAAATGTTCTACTCAATGTGGAAACTCAAACGTGTGAAACCATTCTTCCCGAGGGAAATATTTCGCAACTTGATACAATCAATGGTACTAAGCCACGTAGATTACTGCAACGGAATTTATGCGGGATGCAAAGAACAAATCTTTAAAAAACTTCAGACCGTTCAAAACACGGCAGCCAGGCTCATATTTGGAAAAACACTATTTGAAAGCGCAAAACCCCTATGTGAAAAATTGTACTGGTTACCAATCAAAGAACGTATTACTTTCAAAATCTGTACCATGGTTCACAAAATTATCTATGGCGAAGCCCCGGGATACATGACAGACCTCATTGACCTACCAACCAGAAACACATCCAGTTCAACACGAACATACCTAAATCTCCACTACGCAAGCTGCAAAGGACTTAAATACAAATCAACCTATGCATCCAGCTTTTCCTACTTGAGCACACAACTGTGGAACGCATTACCAAAAACCGTGAAAACAACATATGACCACCTAAACTTCCGGAAAGCACTAAAAACTAACCTGTTCAAAAAGGCATACCCTACCGAACCAACATAAATGCCTAAACACGGCAACACAACGAAACCAAAACACCTAATGGCTTTACATAACTCTCACATTCGACGACTCCCAATGTGTCTATTCCAATGATCCTTCTACCACAATATCACATTGTATTTGTCCTACTGAAGTCGGCATACGCCTCTACAGTACTATGCAAGCCACATTCAACCTGCAAATAGGTGGGAAAATGTGGGGTACAAATGTAACAAATAAATAAATAAAATGTATCATCCGAAGAGCAAATGCAATGTGGCCACAAAAACTGTCCCATAGGCAGGGAATTCTTCATCCGCCATGGGTGATGACTTGTACACTGAAATAATGAATTGCGATCTCTTGTTTACAAAACACTGTCACTGCAATTCCTTCACCATCCAAGTATCAAGGAAAGATAATCCATCTTTTTGACATTTCATGGTAAATTTCAGATGAACAACTAAAGAATTCAACCAAGCCAAAAATTCTTGTAAGTGTTGAGCTGAAGCACTCCAAATGAAAAAAAATATCATCTATGAAGTGATGCCAGACTTTAATATGCTGAAACCATTCAGAAGCATATAAATGCTCCTCTTCGAAACGGCTAACATATAGGTTAGCTATGCTAGGGGCAGCAGCTGTACCCACAGCCACCTCATGCTTTTGAAGATAAAAATTAGAATCAAACAAAACATAATTCTTAAACAACACCATCTGTGCAAATTTCATTAATAAAGGCGTAGTAACCTGTTCTGTTGTAGATCTGCTAGATAGTGTATGCAGGGCCGGTCTTAGGCAGAGGCGACCAAAGCGGCCGCATAGGGCCCCGCGCCTAAGGGGGCCCCGCTCTGCCTCCGCTCCGACCTCCGCTCGCCTCGGACGACCATCCGCATCATTCATGATGATCCCGCGGCTCGGCCACTCCACTTCTGGGGAGGGGAGGTTTCATGATAGCATTGTGCTTATTATTTCAATCAGTTTTTTTGTACAAGTTTAGCTTCATTTGTCTTTATTTGAAATTTCATAAATAAAAAAAATTTCTAAAAATTGAATAATCTTATCAATGGGGTGGAGCTAGGGTGAGGGCGGAGCTAGGATGGGGCCCCACCAAATTGGTCTGCACAGGGCCCCGCACTTGCTAAGACCGGCCCTGAGTGTATGAAGCACTATTTCCAGCGCAGCTTCCTGCGGAATGTTAGAATACAAAGATTCCACGTCCAAAGATACAAATAACATGTCTGAGGTGAGTTTATCCACTGTAGAGAGTGCTCTTAAAAAATGTGATGTATCCTTGATATACGACCTGGACTGTGCTACAAAAGGTTATAAATGTAGATCCAAAAAATGAGATAAAGGTTCTAATACTGTGTCTCTTAAGGACACTATCAGGCTTATTTTCGAAAGGGAAGGATGCCCATCTTCCAACACAAATCGGGAGATGGGCGTCCTTCTCCTGAGGTTGCCCAAATCGTCATAATCGAAAGCCGATTTTTTGCATCCTTAACTGCTTTCCATCGCGAGGACGACCAAAGTTCACAGAGGCGTGTTGGCAGTGTATCGAAGGCGGGACGGGGGCGTGGTTAAGAGATGGGCGTCCTCGGCCGATAATGCAAAAAAGAAGGGCATCCCTGACGAGCATTTGGTCGACTTTACTTGGTCCCTTTTTCTTCACGACCAAGCCTCGAAAAGGTGCTCGAACTGACCAGATGACCACTGGAGGGAATCGGGAATGACCTCCCCTGACTCTCCCAGTGGTCACCAACCCCCTCCCACCCAAAAAATAAAATATTAAATAACATTTTTCCAGCCTCTATGCCAGCCTCAAATGTCATACCCAGCTCCATCACAGCAGTATGCAGGTCTCTGGAGCAGTTTTTAGTGGGTGCAGTGCACTTCAGGCAGGCAGACCTGGGGCCCCCCCTGGTGGTAAATTTGAGACCTTCAAAACCCACCAGAAACCCACTGTACCCACATCTAGGTGCCCCCCTTCACCCATAAGGGCTATGGTAGTGGTGTACAGCTGTTGGGAATGGGTTTGGGGGGATCAGCACACAAGGTAAGGGAGCTATGCACCTGGGAGCAATTTGTGAAGTCCACTGCAGTGCCCCTTAGGGTGCCCGGTTGGTGTCCTGGCATGTGAGGAGGACCAGTGCACTGCGAATGCTGGCTCCTCCCACGACCAAATGCCTTGGATTTGGTCGTTTTTGAGATGGGCGTCCTCAGTTTCCATTATGGCCGAAAACCGGCGACGACCATCTCTAAGGTCGACCTAAATGTTGAGATTTGGGCGCCCCCGACCGTATTATCGAAACAAAAGATGGACGTCCATCTTGTTTCGATAGTACGGGTTTCCCCACCCCTTCGCCGGAACGTCCTTAGAGATGGTCGTCCCCGTTTGATTATGCCCCTCCATAGGGCATCCAGGAGGGTTAGAAAGATTCTTATGCACCTTTGGAACAGTATAAAATACCGGAATCTTTGGATGTTGTATAAATAGATACTTTGCTTCCGTTTTTAGAATAAACCCTTCAGAGATCGCTTCCTTGATGTTAGATGCTATCTCCTTTTGATAGCACATAGTTGGGTCCTGATCCAAAAGAGTATAATAAGTGGTATCATTTAGCTGTCGCATAACTTCATTGAAATACTGAATGGAATCCTTGACTACAACAGAGCCACCTTTATCTGCTGGCCGAATTACTATCGATTGATTTTTTGCCAATAGCTGCACTGCTTCCCGTTCTTTATTTGACAAATTATTATTGTTATTTCTTTAAGCGAATTGTTTGGAACTTTTGGTTCTCTATTTATACCCTTTTAGTTAGCGAAGTCGAGTTCTACAGAACCCTGGTTTGTATTATTTATGTAATTTTCATTACCAGTGGTATAAAGTGGGATAATATAGTTTAGTGCATATCAGGGTATGCATCTTATGTTCAAATGTTCTTATGCAAATAGAAAAAAAGGCTGCAGCATATTTCTATTCTGGAAAAATAACTGGAGTTCTGTTGGAGAAATTTAAGAATTATTGGTTATATGATGTCATAAACATACATTTATGACATCATATAACTAATAATATCTAATAGTTATCGCAGTTTTCTACAGTTTTCTACAGAATCAATACTGCTAACCATCAGGAATGTGCCTTTTGCATCACTTTACTTTGTAATAGTGGGTGCTATTTTGTTCATCATGCATTATCACCAAATAAAATATAATACAAAACAAAATGAAAATTTTCTGTCTGCACGTCTCTAATAAGTAGAGCTTTGTTTCAAGCTATGACACATACTATGATCAAAACTGACCTACCCACATAGAGAGGCTTGTCATATACAAGGTTGATGTAATTCTGATGAGGGGAAGGCCTCACCACCCAGGGCAACTTGTCAACCTTCAATCTGGCCAGCTTTACATTAATTTCCGCTTTGACCTGGTGCCACTCATCATCATTGAAGGGGACAGGAGACCTTACTGTTACGTTCTCATGTCCATTCCCAATGTCATAAGCAAAAACCAGATCCGTTGTTGCTAAAAAAAAAAAAAAATTAAGGATAAATCAATCATAACCTATTTCTTCACACATTTTCTTGTTATGAACATGCTTTATCTTCTATATTTTCTATTAAAAATTTGTCTCCCATTCTCTCCCTCTAAAATAAACACCTCAACTATGCAGGTGAACATTAAACAATTAACATAAGCAAATTACATCTAGTGATAATATCCTTTGCTCTGTTAGAAAATTTACCTATTTGAAGTACCTAACATGTAATATCACAGTAAGCATGCATATCCATAATACCTTTGGCCCACATGTGATACAATACTGGCCAAAGCGACACCAGGGCAAAATATGCTCCTCTGAGATATGGTGTGGGATACCAAATAAGGAAAAAATCTCACTCACTAGGATTGTATTGAACTTGGATAAAGAGGTATATCTTACACATGATCACAAGCTGTGGCTGGCAGGTGGAATGTATCTTTGGCAGCATCGATAGGAATAAATGGACTGCGAGAGTTAGCCGGGTTGACACCTGTGGTCATCACAGAGCCTGAATATTCAATGCCAGGTCATTTCTGGTGACCAGCACTGAATGTCCAACTATTTTTTTGGCTGGTCTCAATTTACACAGCCAAGCCAATCTTCAGTGCTGGCTAGTTAAGTTTGAAACCAGCCAAAGATAGGCCTGCTATTTCGACGGCTGAATTTGTCAGCTAAACTTAGCCAGCGATGCACTATTAGCAGATAGTCAGTTATATCACGTGATATAACCAGTTATCTGCTAAGTGCTCACTGGCAATATTTAGCGGGAGATAACCTGCGTTCTCCTGCTGAATATTGCCAGAAAGCCGCTTAAGTGCCATTTAACCGGCAGGAATGGCTCCTGGTCAGTTAAATGGTTTTAAATATCAGGGGGTGCAGAAATCGTGACTAGATCATGGATGCCGATCCTTATGCTTGCTCTGAAGCAGGGCTATACATACACGTAAATTAGCATTTTACAAACAAAATAGGTTTTATAATATTACCTCTTTGAACCTTACATGCTGCTGCTCTTTTTCTGCACACAAAGGTTTGTGAAAAAGGATGTACTGGCTGTATGTGCTAGCAATACATGTGCACCCCTGCGTGTCTTTATAGGTATTTTACAAAAGGCTCCATGCTAGACAAAGCCTTTTGTAAAATACTGGAGGAAATGTGAACTTCCCTATTCACATTTCCTACATACAGCCTCCAGTATATATACATTTTCTCTGGAGCAACTTGAACTGTCCGTAGAGTCTCACAGTGTTTGAACAGAGTATTCTTATTCATTGTATGAAGTAATTCGTTTTCTAGGAGGAGAGTCATAATCTTGAACCTCAAAGAGTTCTGAATGAGGTTCTTCCTCTGTCTCCAATTTGAAAGGTATGGCATGGGCTATCCTATGTCTCTCGGGTAGTGGAGAAGGTGATAGGGAAAAATAGCATCAACTTTTATGCAACACATAGTTAATACATGTTTGCAGACTGGAGAATGAGGATGGGACCAGCACTTGTGTGTGTCTTATAAAATACAAGCCTAGGGGGTCACGTGATGCTAGGCTAAGGGGAGGATGCCGCACGTTAGAGCTCCGTGGATCCTCGGGTAACATCAAGCCCTTAGCAACATCCAAATCCAGTGAGAAAGCCCAAAAAGCGTAGAGAGAGCGGTAGGAACACTCCTGCAGTGCAAATTTGACAAGACCGCCGGGAAAAGGGCCGGCATGACAACCAAAACAACCAGGAAAGAAGGGACAAGGAGCAACGTGGGAGAAGGCAAGACGGCGGACGCCGGCACCTCGGGAGAATCGGCCTGGGCGGCGGAGATAGCAGCAGAAGTCTCGATCTTGCTGGAGGCATTGGTAGATAACAAGCTGCAGAGAATCTCTGACCAAATAGAACAAATGGATGGCAAACTGGAAGGGTTGAGAACGGATATGTCGGGATTCCAGCAACACTTGTTGGATGTGGAGGATCAGTGTGTGCAGCAAGCGGCCCAACAGAGAGACATGCAGAAAAAGTTGGAAATCCTAGAATCGAAAGTCGAGGATCTAGAGAATTGCTCACGGCGAAATAACCTAAGGCTGGTGGGCTTACCGGAGTCTTTGAGAGAGGCAGACCTAAGACAGTTTTTGGAGAAATGGCTGCCTCAAGTACTAAATCTACAACAGTTGGAGAACAGTCTAAAGATCGAACGAGCACACCGGCTAGGTCTGGCCAGACAAGGAAAGGAGAGACCGAGAGTTGTCATCTGTAAAGTGCTGAATTACACCCACAAGCAGGAAATTCTACAAGCATGGTGACTAAAGGGAAAGATACAATATGAAGCTTCTAGTATGTTGTGCTTTCAAGACTTCTCAGCGACAGTGGCAGCTCAACGCTGGCAGTTTACAGAGGTTTGCAAGCATTTATATGAGAGGCGGGCGCGCTTTTCTTTATTATTCCCCGCCAAACTACGGATCCAGTATGAAGGCAAGCCGCACTTTTTTAAACTTCCTCGTGGAGGCTTTGCAATTCGCAAATCGCATGGCGATCAGAATGGAGGAGGGCAGAGAACTGGCGGGATCTGGTAGTCGACCGGATCTGTGAACAGCAGTGAGGCGAGCAGGTAAGTATGAACATATGTCAGTGGGGGAAGACGGATGAGACGTGGAGGATCAAGCAGCCTTGGACAGTCAATTTAAGATCCTGTTTGAAAGTCTGGGAAAGGCTGGGAAGAGAGTGGTTCTCAATCTATTTTGCCTAAGGGAAGGGTAACTTGCAAAGTTGGAATGTACTGTTTGTATTTTGTAAGATGTTGCGGGGTGAGGGGAGGGGCGGGGGCGTGACCTGTTCTCAGACGAGGACTCAGTTTAAGTTCTTGGGAAGCAGAGAAGGGGGATGGAAGATGGAAGGGTGGGGAAAGCGAGGGGCGAGGAGGGTGAGGGGAGTGGGGTTTGTTTGTTCTCTTTTTTCTTCCAGAGCAGGATTGGGCGAGAGCGGTAATGAGAAGTATTATCAAGACTTGGTATGGATGGGGGGTGCACCCAGGGGCTGGGGGGTGTGGCCTCACAAATTAGGTTATAGCAACATAATTCAATCACAATGGTTTGGAAGCTAGCTGGGATCGCTTAAAATAGTATCCTGGAACATGGGGGGGATCTCATCGCCTATTAAGTGTACAAAAGTTCTACAAGCCATGCAACGACATAAAGCGGATGTGGTGTTTCTGCAAGAGACGCAGAAAATTCCAGAAAGGATGGGTAGAACAGGTAGTGGGGTCCCCGGCAGAAAGCAAAAAAGGGGGAGTACTGATACTGTTCCGTAAGGGATTGCAGGTACAGGTCAAAACGGTAAAGCGGAGTTCTGAGGGTAGATACGTATTAGCAGAAGTGGTACTGGGGACAACATATACATCTTTTGCAATGTTTATGCGCCAAACGTATTTGATCGCAAATTTTACAGAACCATCATAGAGCTGCTGAGCCCCTATCAGGGGGGAAATTTAATTCTGGGTGGGGACTTTAATTTGGTATATAATGCTCAGATGGATAAAACGGGCGCATGGGTCCCCAAGTTTAAGTTATTCTTCAAGAGGCCTACCCTTTCTCTGTACAACACTGGACTTAATTGATGTGTGGAGAGTACTAAATCCAACTCTGAAAGACTACACACACGTGTCTAGAGAACATCTCACACAATCGCGTATTGATTACTTCCTCATATCAAGAGACCTCTTTTTCTAAAGTATCGGTAGCAGAGGTCTCGGATCATTCGTTTATTTGGCTACAGCTGCAGGGAAAAGGGGCTGGGGGGGGGGGGGGGGGGGTTGGAGATTCCCCTTTGTTTTGGGACCCACAATTTAAGGCTTATATAAGTGAAAAATAGAAGGAGTATGCAAGTTATAATAATGGTCATCAACACCAACCTAGTTTATATTGGGAGGCATCTAAAGCGGTGATTAGGGGAGAGATTATAGCGTATAGGGCAAGGTCCAAGAAGTTGGGGGATAAGGAGATTCTTCGGCTGGAAAAAGAAGTCCGTTCTCAGAGGGTTAGGTATGGGGTGAGAATGACACCAGGCAGAAAAGGAGCACTCCTGGTCACGCAGAAAGCATTGAATGAATTGCTCCATCAGAGGGCAATGAAGTCACATCTTTATTATAAGCACCAATTTTTCCTTCATGGAAATAAAGCAGGGGTGTTGATGGGGAGACTGATAAGAGGGAAAGGGGGCAATAGGAGAATTTTGGAAGTATGGGATGATAGAGGCCAGCTCCTTCGTGGGACTGAAGAAATTACTGATCGTTTTAGGAGATACTATGAGGTTTTATACGGGGAGCCTGTTGACAAGGTGCAAGATAGTATGATGTACTTAATTAATCAAACACTGCCTCAGATATCGGATTCGCAAAAAGAGTATCTAAATAGCCCCATTAAAGAAGGAGAATTGATGTTGGTGTTTCAGCAAAGCAAAATACAAAAAGCACCGGGACCCGATGGATTTACTATGGCATATTATAAGATAGTTCAGGAACAGGTGACACTTCCATTATTAAATCTTTATAACGATATGGCAGATTCTGGTGCAATGTCAGACTCTCTTAATGTAGAGAAAGTGATAGTGCTGTTGAAGCCTGGGAAGGACGGAACAGAAGTAGGGTCATACAGACCCATATCGCTGTTAAATAGTGATGTTAAGATTTATGCTAAGATATTGGCAAATCGGTTATCTAGGGTGATGCCAGACCTGATAGCAGCACCACAGGTAGGATTTGTGAAAGGCAGATCGGTGGGAAGTAATGTTAGAGCTCTTCTGGCATCGTTGGAGATAATGGAGATGTGGAAAAGGCCTTCTCTGTTGGTCAGGTTTGATGCAGAGAAGGCCTTTGATCATGTAGTTTGGAATTTTTTGTTTACGGTGTTGGAAAAGGTTGGAGTGGAAGGAGTTTTTCGGGATGCGGTAGGAGTGCTCTACTCGAACCCGCAGGCGTTTATGTGGGTTAACAGGGAGCAGTCTTCGTTGTTCCCAATTCGGAGGGGCACAAGGTAGGGTTGCCCACTGTCCCCACCCACTGCTATTTGTGCTCGCTTTCGACTCATTGATCAGGGAAATCGAGGCCCACCCAGAAGTGGAGGGGGTAGCCTGGGGAACGTCTTCATTTAAGATTTCTGCTTTTGCGGATGACATATTAGTACATCTCACGCAACCTGGTCGATCCTTGAGGGCTTTGTTGGAATTGTTCCAGGAATATGGAGACTTTGCAGGACTTAAAATCAATTACTCTAAATCGCTGGCATTAACAGCCCATGAAAGTGTGAAGAGGGAATGGGGGGCTGATTTTCCGCTAAAGTGGGCGTCTGACTTCCTTCCGTACCTGGGAGTGAGGGTTTCCATGAGAACGCCCACCCTATATCATCTAAACCTTACCAATTTGCTGGATAAGATGAAGGGCCGGTTGGATATGTGGAGGACCCTGTCGCTTACTTTGCATGGGAGGATACATTTGTTTTGAATGGTAGAATTTCCGAGGTGGCTTTACACTTTTCAGGTGCTGCCTTTGCAGTTAAAACATAAAGATCTTAGTCAGATGTATCGGCACCTGCGGAAGTTTGTATGGATAGATACTAAGCCAAAACTTCCACTAAAATTACTTATGGGTCTCTGGAGAATGGGGGGAATGGGACTCCCAGACATTCGTCCATATAATCAAGCTTGTTTGTTGAGACATCTGGGGGATTGGTTATTAGGGAGACAAGATTACACGCCCCATAGCATGGAACAAGATCTTTTCAAGCCCTATCATTTGTACTATTTGTTGCACTGCGCCAGGAAGTATTGCCTGAGCATATCCGCAACAGTGTGCTACTGGGTCCCCTTAGGGATGTTTGGAGAGAACTGAATAAGTTATAGGGTCTAGAGGCGAATACCTCGGACCTGTTGCCTTTACAGGGTAACCCGCAGTTTGCTCCAAGTTCAGACAATAAAATATTTCGTAGTTGGGCAGAGTTGGGGATCACGAGACTTGAGCATGTACTGGACACAAGGGGGCAGATATTGTCCTTGGGAGCTTTAGGACTAGGCATTAGTTTGAGTCATTTATTTGCGTACCATCAGTTAGCTATGTCTGATCTCTGGAGTCTGGTGAGTTGGAGAGTGGACACGGGCGTAGGATTAGAGAATTTTTTGGAGCAAGTCCCAGGGACAGGCTGTCAGTGTCAGGCCTGCAGGGAGCTCTTTGGGAGCTGGAAGGGGAGAAGGATACAGGCATTATTCAACAACGTTGGGCACTAGATTTGAAGCAACCGCAGCTGCAATTAGATTTTCAGAAACTGATATCTCGTATATTTATTTATTTGTAGCATTTATACCCCGCTCTTTCCCGCTCGATAGCAGGTTCAATGCGGCTTACAGTGTATGGGTACAGTATATCACAGAGATAACACAATGTTTGGGTACAAATATCCCAAAGATAACACAATGTATGGGTACAAAGTATCCCATAAATAACACAGTTGTATAGAGAAGGATGAGAGAAAAGAGAATATGGGGGGAAGATTGAGTTATGGTTAATGTAGGTGGTGTTGATTGGGTTCGTGAGTTAAGTTGGGTCGTTTGGGTAGGCTTGTTTGAAGAGGTATGTTTTCAGCAGCTTTCGGAAGGGTAGATGTTCGTTAGTTGTTCGGATGTATCTTGGTATGGCGTTCCAGAGTTGGCTGCCTATGACAGAGAAGTTGGATCCGTAGTAGGTTTTATATTTGAGACCCTTGCAGTGGGGAGGTGAAGATTGAGATATGTTCAAGAAGATCTGGACCCGTTCCTGGCTGGAAGGTCGATTAGATTGGTCATGTAACTTGGAGATTCTCTGTGTAGGATCTTATGGATCAGTATGTGGACTTTGAAGTTTATTCGTTCTTTGATAGGGAGCCAGTGGAGTTTTTCTCGGAGTGGTGTTGCGCTTTCAAATTGTGATTTACCAAAAATGAGTCTGGCTGCTGTGTTTTGGGCGGTTTGGAGTTTTTTCAGGATTTGGGCTTTTAAACCAATGAAGATGCTGTTGCAGTAGTCAGCATGGGTGAGTACTGTGGATTGTACCAGATTGCGGAAAGTTGTTTGGGGGAGGAATGGTTTTACTCTTTTCAGTATTATTATTATTTATTGCATTTGTACCCCACATTATACAACCTTTTTGCAGGCTCAATGTGGCTTACAGAGTGTCGTTATGATGAAGTCATTACATGATCATAAATACATAAGCTGAGAGTAAATGAATTAGATGCAGGTCATTACATGATTATAAATACATAAACTGAAAGTTGATGAGTTAGATGCAAGGTGCTAGGAAGGTGTTGTGAGAGGTGATTTTGATGCACCTGAGTGATTTGAGGAGTGAATTATTAAGGATGTCTTTCGTAGGCTTTGTTGAAGAGGTGTCTCTTCAAAGATTTGCGAAAGCTGGTTAGATTGTCCATATTTTTCAGGGCCATGGGTAATGCGTTCCAGATCTGTGTGCTTTTATACGCAAAAGTAGTGGCATATGATTGTTTGTATTTAATTCCTTTGCAGCTGGGGAAGTTCAGATTGAGGAATTTGCGGGCCGATCTTTTGGCGTTTCTAGGTGGTAGGTCCACTAGGTTTAACGTGGATGATTTTGTGGACAATTGTGCAGATCTTGAACTCGATTCGTTCCTTGAGTGGTAGCCAATGTAGTTTCTCTCTTAGAGGTTTTGCCCTCTCGTATTTAGTTTTTCCAAAGACGAGTCTGGCTGCGGTGTTCTGGGTTGTTTGGAGTTTTTTAATGGTCTGTTCTTTACAGCCTGCGTACAAAGTGTTACAGTAGTCCAGATGACTTATTACTAATGACTGTACTAGGGTATGGAAGATGTTTCTTGGGAAAAAAGGTTTTATTCTTTTGAGTTTCCACATCGAGTGGAACATTTTTTTCGTTGTATTCTTCACGTGGGTATCGAGTGTGAGGTATCGATCAATAGTGACTCCAAGAATTTTCAGGTTTTCTGAGATAGGGAGTATGCAGTATGGTGTGGTTATGGTAGGGTAATTGATTGTGCTGTATTGGGAAGTGAGAACTAGACATTGAGTTTTTTCTGCGTTCAGTTTTAACTGGAATGAGTCTGCCCAAGAGTGCATGATTTGGAGGCTCTGGTTGATCTCATTGGTTATTTCGTTTAAGGAGCTTAGCCTAGAATGGGTGGCAGAGCTGGTGGTTGGGAGGCGGGGCTAGTGCTGGGCAGACTTATACGGTCTGTGCTGGGGCTGGTGGTTGGGAGGCGGGACTAGTGCTGGGCAGACTTATACGGTCTGTGCCGGGGCTGGTGGTTGGGCGGCGGGGATAGTGCTGGGCAGACTTATACGGTCTGTGCCAGAGCTGGTGGTCGGGAGGCGGGGATAGGGCTGGCCAGACTTAAACGGTCTGTGCACTGAAGTGGACAGTACAAATAAAAAAGTAGCACATATGAATTTATCTTCTTGGGCAGACTGGATGGACCGTGCAGGTCTTTTTCTGCCGTCATCTACTATGTTTACTATGTTACTTTTGAACGGGATGTGGATCGTGACATCATCCGCGTATATGTAGGGGTTAAAGTTCTGGTTGGCTAGAAGTTTGGCTAGTGGTATCATCATAAGGTTAGAAATAGTTGTCGAAAGGGGGGGATCCCTGAGGAACTCCACATTCCGGTGTCCAAGGTGGTGATCTGTCATTATTCGTTGGTACTTGGTAGGATCTGGTGGTGAGGAATCCTTTGAACCATTTGAGAATTGGGCCTCCGATTCCAAAGTATTCTAGCAGGTGTAGTAATATTCCATGATCTACCATGTCGAAAGCACTGGACATGTCGAATTGTAATATGAGTATGTTCTTGCCGGTTGCAACTGTTTTTTTGAATGAATTCATTGCAGACACTAGTACCGTTTCAGTACTATGATTTGATCTAAATCCTGATTGAGATTCATGTAGAATTGAGTGTTTGGTTAGGTATTCTGTGAATTGTTGCGTCACTATGCCTTCCATCAGTTTTGTTATGAGCGGGATCAAAGCAACTGGTCGGTAGTTGGTTAGGTCCATTGTGCTTTTCATGGCATCTTTTGGCAGTGGCGTGAGGATATTTCCTTTGTCCGTGGGGAAGAGACAGTTTAGGAGTCTGTAATTTACTTGGTTTGTGAGGTCTTTTGTGAATTGTTTGGGGGCGGCTTTTAGTAGGCTAGTAGGGCAGATGTCAAATTTGCATTGAGATTTGGCATATTTTCCGAGCCAGTGTGTAAGTTCGTCTACTGAAATCAAGTCAAAGTTGGTCCATGATCGATTGGCTGGATATTCCCCAGGTTTTGGGTCTAAGCATTCAAGGATGCTTGTGTACTCAGTGGTATTGCATGGTATCATACGTCGGAGCTTTATAATTTTTTCCTTGAAATAGTTCGCTAGTTTGGTTGCCAATGGGGTTTCTGTGCTATTCGAAGTGACCTGTGTAGTGTTTAGGAGATTATTTACAAGTGAGAAGAGTTTATGCGTATCCTTGTAGTTTGGTCCTATTATAGTTCTGTAGTGCAATCTTTTGGTTTGTCTGATTTTGTATTTATATTTTCTTTGTAACTGTTTCCATTCTTTGAGTGTGTGTTTGTCTTTTTTTTTTTTTTTTGCTCCAAGCTCTTTCTAGCCTTCTAACCTGTGTTTTTAGTTCTTTCAGTTCTTCGTGGAACCACGGGATTGAGCTTTTCCTGTGTGAGGTTCTAATTTGGAGTGGTGCTATCTTGTCTAGGACTGTTCTGCATCTGTTGTCCCATTCTTGTAGAAATTGGGGTGAGTCGGTAGCTGTTGTCCATTCATCGGTGTATATTTGTTGCCAGAATGTTAGAGGGTCTATTTTGTCTCTTGTAGTATATGTTCTTTTTTTCTTGTTTTTGTTGTGTCTCTTTTGTTTTCCAAAGGAGGGAGGTGTTTGCCTTGTAGTGGTCTGACCACGGTGTGGCTGTCCATTTTGTGTCTTTGATTCTGAGGTTCGTTTCTGATGAAAATTTATGGGTAATGATGTCTAATGTATGTCCTTTCTTATGGGTGGGTTGCATGTTAGGCCAATGGAACTCCCAGAGTTGTAGGAATTCCTTGCATTTGTGTACATTGTTTATGTTAATTTCTTCCAAATGAAGGTTGATGTCTCCTGCTATAAGAATATTTTGGGAGGACAGGCAAGTGTTTGATATGAAGTCCGTAAAGCATGTCTGGGCATCTTGCCATTTAGCTGGGGGTCTGTAAAAAAGGATTATGTTTAGTTGGTCCTGCAGGTTGGGGTTGTTGATTCTGATTGAGGCTATTTCGAGTTGGGGACGGATAGATTCAGCTGTTGTTGTGACTGTGTATTGGGATTTATAAATTATCGCTATGCCTCCGCCTCTTCTTCCTTCCCTTGTCCAATGGGTAATTTTGTATCCTGGTGGGCAAAGCTCTAAGATTATTGGGTCTTTCGAGTTATGAATCCAGGTTTCATTGATGAGAAGGAAGTCAAGGTGATCTTCTGTTATCTAGTCAGTTATCGTTGTGGTTTTTTAAATTATTGACCTAGCATTAGAGTAGCCTATTTGTATTAATTGGTATCGCTCCCTTGGGTTCGGCTTTGTGGTAATTTTTATCAGTTGTCTATTTTCTTTCTTTGATATCCCTTGTTGGTGTCTGTAGGTGTTAGGTTTGTTGTGGACTTTGTTGTTGTTTTGTGCGAGCATGGTTTGTACGTTTATGGTGTGTGGTTTGAAAGTTGTGAGGTTGTTGTTATATGTATCGTGGGTTGTATGTACTTGTATGAGTAGGATGAAACAGTAGATAATTAGGGGTATTTTGCTGGGGTACATATCAGCATTTAAGACACTACCGCAATTTCTAAAGCAACAGTATATAGGATGTAGAGTACAATATACGCGGTGCACCTACTGCACGGTGTCTACTGCTGGGTCCCTGTAGCATTTATCGCTTTCCAAGGGATTCCTTCATCATATTACAGCTTTGCTAAGCATGTAAAACATTTAAGCATTTAAAGGGTGTATTTACAGCATTTCTAGGAAGGCTTTCGATATATTACAGCATTACTAGACCATTCAAGCATTTAAAATCACTGGGGGAAGCATTTAAAGGAGGATTTTCAGCATGCTGCAGTTGTTGGACAAGTAAAGCATTTAGAACATTTAAGGGAGCATTTCGAGGAAGTATCTCGGATACAAAGAAGCAGTTAAAGGAGGATTTTCAGCATGCTATAGCGTTGCTGAAAAGATAAAGCCTTTAGAACATTAAAGGGATCATTTAGAGGAAGTACCTCAGATACAGAGAAGCAATTAGAGGAGAATTTTCAGCATGCTACAGGGTTGCTGGACACAAAGTATTTAAAACATTTAGAGGAAGCATTTAGAGGGAGTACCTTAGATACAAAGATAATCTTCGGTCTGCAACACTGTTGAACAGTAAAGTGATTGCTAAGCTGTTGAAGCATAACCTAGTGAAGCAATTTAAACATTTAGAGGAGCGTTTAAGGAAGTCACTCATATACAGGGACAGTCTTCGCTCTGCAACTCTCTGTCGATAATTCGTCGGTTCTCTCATCAGCGTGTGGTGTAGACTAGATCTGTAGTCGGCGATCCTATGGTAGTCCAGCGGAGGCGTCTCTCGGTGACTGCGCCGCTACCTTCCTCACGTCAGTCGCCACGCGTCTCCGCACTCCACTCCAGTGGTGCAAGTCGGCTTCTCTGTTCGTCCTCTGTTATCTTGCCGCTGTCTGCACCGGTTGGGTCTGGCAGGTGAACTAACTACCCTCAGGTGGGCTCCGATGGAGGGCAGCAGCTCAGAGCAGCAGTGCTTCGTCATGGCTTTTGCGTGGGTGTCTAGAGTTAGGTGATTGTCTAACGTTACACCCAGAATTTTTAGATTGTCAGATATTGGGATTGTAACGTCGGGGCTGGTCAGAGTGGTTGGGAGTAGAGTGGTGTGTCTTGATGAGAGGATTAAGCATTGAGTTTTTCAATTTCATTTTGAAGGCATTGGCCCAGGAGGCTAAGATGTTCATGCCAGTGATTATTTTTCCAGAGATTTCTGTAAGGTTGGATTGGAACGGGATGAATATGGTGATGTCATCTGCATAGATAAATGGGTTAAGACCGGCTTTGGATAGGGATTTAGTCAGAGGAATCATCATAAGATTGAAAAGGATCGGGGATAGAGGCGATCATTGGGGGACTCCGCATTGTGAGGACCAAGCAGCTGATACAGATCTGTGAATGCAAGCTTACGTGAATGTCAGTATAGAATAATCTATAGAGCATACATGGCCAAAAATCAAGTGTTCAGAATAGGGGGGTCTCGGACCCTCTCTGTGCTAAGTGTAAACAGGGGGAGGGTATGCTGTTCCATTCTCTTTGGGAATGTCATAAGATCAAAGCCTTTTGGAGGCAGATATAAGTACCTGGAGTCTTTGGTGCATCTCAAGATTCCATTTTCACCCCAGGGGGCATTACTGGATAAATATGAAGTATTCATGCTCCCAAGCAAGGGAGCTCAGCAGCTCATTCGCAAGGCTAGTATTGTAGGAAAGAAGCTTATCATGGGCACGTGGATGAGTGAGGAGACGCCGGATTATTGGCATTGGAGGAACCGGCTGCATGAGCTCTTGTTATTGGAACGAAGGGGAGTGGGGTCCTCACCCAATAGAAGGAAAGCATTCTTGGACATTTGGGAACCATATATACCAGTCGCTGTCATCTAAAGCTCATAGCCTAATACTTAATAAGCTCTGAAAATGGAAATTTGTTGTTTTGTTTTTTTTTCTTTTCTTCTTTCTTTCTCTCTTTACTTATTTGGGTGCACTTTGCAGACAAGTAAAACTGTTTTCTACTACTAGTGGCCAAGACATAGGAGCAAACCTACGTTTGGGGGGGGGGGGGGGAAGGATAGGAGGGGATTGGAAATAGTTGGTTTAATAGTTGGTTCCCAATTTACGGTAGAGGGCTATAAGAACCAAGGCGCTCTACTATGACAGTATTGACTTATGAATACAATAATTGGGGGGAACCAATGTTTGAATTGTTCAATGTTTTCACATCTGTAGGCTCCTCTTGTTTGGACCTAGTACTATCCAATAAAAATAGAGTTGCGTTGGAGAGTACAAGGGGAGGGACTTCTCTTGGGGATAGGAGGGAGGGTGGCAAAGATTACAAAAGTTTGATGATGACACTTATTCTTGTTTCCTTTTATGTAATCAGATTTTCAATGTTTTAATAATGATTTGTTGGAAATAAACGTTGAACATAAATTCAAGGGGTAGGGTGGGGGTATAATGTTAAAAGTTTGATGACAGACTATGGCAAATTTGGGTTTGATGAGGACATTTCATATATGTTTTATGTATTCATCTTGTGGAATGAGAGCATTTTGTACTGTCATCAATAAAAATGTTGAACCATAAAATACAAGCCTAAGTGCCACTGTTTAATCGCAGGGCTGCCAAAATTCTCCGGGCTCAGGCCTCCAAGAGGGGCCCAGCGCCGGGGTCAGGCCGCTGGTGCTGCAGTCCCCAGTCTCACCTGCCTGCCCTCGGCTCCGTCGACAGCCCCCCTCCGTCTGCCACCGGGCCCCCTAAATTCGAATCAGCAGCTTCTCACCTCCGTATGAAAGCGGCAGATCACCTCCCTTCGGGCCCTCCCTGTGTCCTGCCCTCGCGGAAACCGGAAGTTACATCAGATGAGGGTGGGACACAGTGAGGGAAGGCAAGGTGAGGCGCTGCCAATTTGAATCCAGGGAGCCTGGTGGCGGACGGAGGGGGGCTGTTGATGGGGCTGGGGTTGGGCGGGTGAAGACTTGGGACTGTGGCGCCGGCGGCCTGAGAGCAGGGGGGGTGGGGCGGTGGCCTTGCCCCGGGCCCGGTTTAGTCTCTCGGCAACCCTGTTTAATGGTACACAAACCAAGCTGCTCCTGCCTCAGAGCAGGTGTAACTTAATAACCTTTCCTCTCCAAAAGCTGCTACACAAAACAGAGCAAAATATACACCTGTTTGCCTTCCCAACTTAACAGCCCTGTTATAAAATTACCTTCTGTGCATGTGCTTTTGTGCCCTATGATATTTCTAAATTCTCACACCAAATCTTTGGTCTTAATTCATTCATGATCATGTAAATAAGGAAGCTCACATTTATCATTCACTAGATCAGTGCTTCCCAAACTTTTTCTAATGTGATCCCATTGCAGCAGCTGAAAATGATCATTTATTTGGATTTGTTCACACCTGTTTCAGTAGTAGCTCAAGGTAAGTTACATTCAGGTATACTGGGTATTTCTCTGTCTCTGGAGAGCTCACAGTCTAATTCTCCTTCTTCTCTCCTCCAAAGGATAACCACCCCAACAGGCTTTCTCTCCCTCCACACTTGCCATCCCATCTAAGTTCATACCTTGCTCAAGCCCTCGTTCATACCTCTACCCCAACTAACCTTCCCCTCCAACTCTATACTCACCAACCGATCCATGCTACCTTGCTCATACCCTCCTCATTCATACCCCTTGCTTAGACTAGCTCCTCCACCACACTATACCCCTTGAATTCTTTTGATCCACTCCAGTCTCATCCCCAAGGATAGCCACCCTCCTAACAGGTTTCCTCCATGCTATCCAGGCTAATGGCTTGTTAATGCCTCACTCATTTATTTATTTGTTGCATTTGTATCCCACAGTTTCCCACATAACTGTAGGCTCAATGTGGCTTACATAGTACCGGAAGGCGTTTGCTGGCTCCAGTGAGAACAAATACAAAATGATATTGTGGTAAGATAAAGTTTAGGGAATCGTGCAGCGGAGGAACTGAGTGGGAACTGAGTTATGTCCATTACGTACTTTAATTTTGTTGTGTCGCAGAGATCAGGCATTTAGGTTGGACTGGCAGGGTATGCCTTTTTGAATAGGTTAGTTTTTAGTGATTTCCGGAAGATTAGGTGGTTGTGTGTCGTTTTCAAGGCTTTTGGTAACATGTTCCAGAGCTGTGTGCTTATGTACGAAAAGCTGGATGCGTAGGTTGATTTGTATTTGAGGCCTTTGCAGCTTGGATAGTGCAGATTTAGATATGTTCGTGTTGATTTTGATGTGTTTCTAGTTGGTAAGTCGATCAAGTCTGTCATGTGTCCAGGGGCTTCACCGTAGATTATTTTGTGAACCATGGTGCAGATTTTGAAGGTAATGTGTTCTTTGATTGGGCGCCAATGTAGTTTTTCGTGGAGGGGTTTTGTGCTTTCATAGCGCGTTTTTCCAAATATAAGCTTAGCTGCCGTGCTCTGAGCGGTCTGAAGCTTCTTTAAGGTCTGTTCCTTGCAGGGCTGTGCCAACACGGTAAGCGGGGTAAGCACCGCAGGGGGGCGCCGCCGCGCCATGCTCACCCTCGCCGCTTACTGCAGCACCCGGACCCAGACAGCAGCCCTTTTATTTAAATTTACATCCGACGTCGTAGCAGCTGAGCAGCGTCAGTGAAAGCGCTGCCGACGTCTCCAGCCTTCCCTTCGCGCTCATTCGTTCACTCAGTGTCCCGCCCTCGCAAGGAAATGACGTCAGAAGAAGGCGGGACACTGAGGGATTGAACGAGTGGGAAGGGAAGGCTGGAGACGTCGGCAGCGCTTTCACTGACGCTGCGCAGCTGCTGCCACGATTGAGGTAAATTTAAATTAAAATATAAGAAACCAGACTCAGAGGGCGGGCAGGTGGACATGGGAGGGCAGGGGAGAGAGGAGAATTGCTGGATAAGGAGGGATGGAGGAGGGAAGGGCAGAGAGGGACAAGGATGGACATGGATGGGAGGGCAGGGCCCAGGGAGAGAGGAGAAATTGCTGCACATGGAGGGGAGGGGAGAGAGGAGAATTGCTGGATATGGATGGAGGGAAGGGAAGGGCAGAGAGGGACAAGGATGGACTTGGATGGAGGGAAAGGGAGAGAGAAGAAATGCTGGGCATGGATGGAGGGGGGAGAGAGAAGAAATGCTGGGCATGGATGGAGGGGAGGGAAAAGAGAGGAAGGAGATGAGATGAGGGAAAAGGGAGAAAACCTGCACATGGATGGAGAAAATAGGCAGAAGCTGGATCCACTGGACAGTCTGCAGAGGACCCAGCTTTTACTTACGGATGTAAGACAAAAAATGAAGAAGAAAGGAGGAAAGTAAAGAAATAAATGGAAAGGAAGCCCTGGAAACGGAGTTAAGAGGACAGATAGCAGCAGAATCAGGTACTGGGCCAGCATGATCAAGTCACCAGACAACAAAGGTAGAAAAAAATCATTTTATTTTCATTTTAGTGTTTGGAATATGTCCACTTTGAGAATTCACATCTGCTACCTTATTTTGCAATGTATAGCAATTTGTTTCTAAGAATATTGCTGACAATTCCTGTCAGTGTAGCAAGTGGTGAGTGCTCATTTTCATGGTTAAAAATCATAAAAAATTATTTGCAATCAAGTATTTCGCAAGAAAGGCTTGTAAGCCTTGCCATGATTGCTATTGAGAATGATATATGTGCCCAGTTAGATATCAAAGATTTAATTACTAATTTCGTGAACATGAAAGCATGAAAAACTAAGTGGTTGTAAACCCTCTATTTGTTCAGCAATCCCACAAAGATGCACTCCATCGTTCAGCTCCTATTTCCTTTGCATCTTGTGCCACATGGGGGGGAGGGGGCGCCAACTGATAGTCTGCAGGAGGGCACCAGAGACCCTAGGCACTGCCCTGGTTCCTTGCATCCCGCGTAAATTCCATTGCAGTAATCTAAGTGGCTTAGTACCATTGATTGTACCAGGTTGTGAAATGTATCCCACGGGAAGAACTGTTTCAGGCGTTTGAGTTTCCACACTGAGTGAAACATTTTCTTTGTTGTGGATGCCACTTGGCTCTCTAGTGTTAAGTTATGGTCTATTGTAACGCCAAGGATTTTCAGGCTGTCTGAGATAGGAAGGGTGTAGTCTGGGGTGTTGATAGTTGTGGGGTTGTCTGCGCTGTGTTGGGATGAGAGGATGAGACAATGTGTTTTTTCTTTATTGAGTTTTAGCCGAAATGCATTTGCCCATGAGTCCATGATGTTTAAGCTGAGTTTGATTTCGTTGGTGATTTCAGTCAGTTTGGATTTGTACGAAATGTATGTTATGACGTCATCTGCATATATGAAAGGGTTAAGGCCTAGGGTGGATAAGGACTTGGCTAATGGGGTCAACATTAGGTTGAAGAGGATTGGTGATAGCGGTGATCCTTGTGGAACTCCACAGTCTGCTTTCCACAGTGATGATATGCTAGAGTTTTATTTTACTTGGTAGGTTCTTGTAGTTAGGAAGCCCTTGATCCAGTTAAGTATGTTTCCACCAATCCCGAAGTTATCTAATAATCTTATTAATATATTGTGATTTACCATGTCGAATGCACTAGACATGTCGAATTGGAGGAGAAGGATGTTTTTACCTATTGCTATTTCCTGCTTGAATTTGGCTAGGAGAGTGATTAGTACTGTTTCAGTGCTGTGGAGGGGGCGAAAACCTGACAGTGATTCGTGTAATATTGAGAATTTGTGTATATAATCTGCAAGTTGTTTGGTTATCATGCTTTCCATCAGTTGAATTACTAACGGGATCGATGCTACTGGATGGTAGTTAGTGATTTCATTAATTTTTTTCTTAGTGTCTTTTGGTATTGGGGTGAGTAGGATATTTCCATTTTCCTTGGGGAGAGACCTTGCTGAAACATGTAATTACTACTACTACTATTACTACTACTTAGCATTTCTATAGCGCTGCTAGGGTTACGCAGCGCTGTACAATTTTAAACAAGGGGAAGGACAGTCCCTACTCAAGAGAGCTTACAATCTAAAGGTAGTAAAGGTGGGATGTGAGGTCTTCTATGAAGCGGTCAGGGGTAGATTTCATTAGGTAGCTGGGGCAAGTATCTAGTTTGCAGTGAGTGTTGGAGAACCTGCTAATCACCTGGATAACTGTTTCGATGGTAAGGAGGGCGAAGTTTAGCCAAGTCCGGTCAGCCAGGTATACTCCAGTGGTGGGGTCCAACTCATTAAGGAAGTGATCGATGTCAGTGGTGGCTTGAGGTAACGTATTGCGTAGGTTTATAATTTTTTCATTGAAATACTTAGCAAGTTCATCTGCCGATGGGATGTCTATATTCGTTGTAGTGACCGGGTTGGTGTCTAGGACTTTGTTCACGAGTTGGTATAATTTCTTTGTGTCTTTGTAATCTGTCCCTATTTTAGTTTTATAGTAAGATCTTTTGGTCTGCCTTATTGCATATTTGTATTTTCTTTTGTATTTGTTTCCATGTGTTGAGTGTGTGTTCATCTTTTGTTTTTCTCCATGCTCGTTCAAGTTTCCTGGAGTGTGTTTTTAGTCTTTTCAGTTCGTTGTTGAACCATGGTATTGAGTTATGCCTGCGTGAGGTTCTTGTTCGTAAGGGTGCTAATTTTATCTAGTATACTTTTGCATCTTTTGTCCCATATGTGGAGTCAGTTTGTGCTGACCAATCGTTATTGTACATCAGTTGCCAGAATGTTTTCGTGTCTACTTGACCTCTTGTGCTGTAGGATGTGTGTTCTTGTGTTCGTTGTGAACCTTTCTTACTCCAGTGTAGGGACAGGTTGAGTTTGTAGTGGTCGGTCCAGGGTGTTTCTGTCCACATCTGTTGTTATGAAATTCTGGTCTGTTGAAAGCTTGTGTGAGATGAGGTCGAGTGTGTGCCCTTTGACATGGGTTGCTTGCAATTGTGGCCATTTAAGATCCCATAAATGGAGGAATTCCTTACAGTCTCGTGCGCTGATAGAGTTTGGGTCTTCTAGGTGAAGGTTTATATCGCCTAATACTAGTATGTTGGAGTTGGTTACACATGTGTTTGAAATGAAGTCCATGAAGTTAGTCTGGCCATCATTCCAGTTACATGGAGGTCTATAGAACAGGACACAATTCAGATGATCCCTTAGGGTTTTGTTATGAATTCTGATAGAGGCAATTTCAAGTTAGGGTGTTATGGACTCGGAAGTGGTTTCGATGGTAAAATGGGATCGATAGATTAGTGCTATGCCTCCGCCTCTTTTTCCTTTTCTGGTCCAGTGTGTAATTTTGTATCTTGGAGGACCCAGGTCTAGGATTATAGGGTCCTTTTGGTCATGGATCCAGGTTTCATATTTAATGAAGAGTAAGTCGAGGTTATCTGACGTGATCCAGTCTGTTAGTATTGCCATTTTATTTACAGCGGATCTGGTGTTGATATAGCCCACTTGGAATGGCATTGATGTAGCCCACTATGAATGCCCCCCTCATTCATATCTTCCTCCAGGCTCACCTCTTCCTCTATACTGGCCTCCTCCTACTGTCTTGGCCCACTTCAGTCTCACACACAAGGTTACCCCCCCTCCCCCGCCCAAAGGCTCCTTTTTGTCTACTTCTAACTTCAACACTATCAGCAAAGTCGGCAGGAAGAGGGGAAGGAGTAGTACTACTACTACTTAACATTTCTAAAGCGCTACTAGGGTTACGCAGCGCTGTACAGTTTAACAAAGAAGGACAGTCCCTGCTCAAAGGAGCTTACAATCTAAAGGACAAAATGTCAAGTAGGGGCAGTCTAGATATCCTGAATGGAGGTATAATGGTTATGTGCCGAAGGTGACATTGAAGAGGTGGGCTTTGAGTAAGGATTTGAAGATGGGCAGGGAGGGGGCTTGGCGTATGGGCTCAGGGAGTTTATTCCAGGCATAGGGTGAGGCGAGGCAGAAAAGGCGGAGCCTGGAGTTGGCTGTGGTGGAGAAGGGTACTTGGAGGAGGGATTTGACCTGTGAGCGGAGGTTTCGGGTGGGAACATAAGGGGAGATGAGGGTAGAGAGGTAATGAGGGGCTGCAGATCGAGTGCATTTGTAGGTAAGTAGGAGAAGCTTGAACTGTATGTGGTACCTGATCGGAGTAGTATGATAGTCAATGCCACTGCAAGCAGAGGCAACCTAGGAGAGACAGAGGCAGCAGCAGCAGAAAGAGACCATAATCAGCTGATAAAGAAGACCCAGGGACAGCGACATGGCAAGTGGAAAAGGCTCAGGAATGGCAGCGGGGCAGGTGGAGAAGGCCTAGGAACAGTGGCAGGGAGGTCAAAAAAGCCCAGGGGTGGCAGACAGTATAAATTTCAAAACAATTATAATAATAAGAAAGCTCTGGCTTATCAAATTTTTAAATCAAGCAGGAGGCAGTTTTTGATGGACAGCATAGCAGAGCAGCAAGTTCTGTGCTTTTCATTCACCGTACCTGAAACTGAGGGCTTGTTACTTTAAATTATGGCCACAAGTTGTTACAAAAGTCTTTTATTTTTTAATTCTGAAGCTAGGGAGATCACGTGACACCATGCCAGAGGGAAGACATTAGTCTCTGGTTCCCCGTTCGGTCCCTCCATGTTAAAAGCACTAATTGGACCTTGCAACACCGATTCCAACCTGGGGCGGTAGGAGAGGAGTGTTTTGGCTACCTGTGTTCACCAGGCGGTGGGACGATGGTAGTGCAAGCAGCACAAAGAAAAGTTACGAGGCAAGAGTGTGGAGGACAAGATGGCGGCACCTTTGAGCCCGGATAGCCCCACAGTATCCTCGGCCTGGGTCGCTGATATTACCAATGAGGTGACGGCGGTAATGGAGGAACTACTGGAGCGGCGCCTAACACCACTGATTCCAAGTTGGAGCGTTTACAACTTCAGATAACAGATTTGGCAAAAGATTGTGTAGCTTTTCAGCAGCGCACCAGCGATGTGGAAGACAGGGTCACTAAAGTGGAGGAAAAACAAGACTCGATGCACAAAAAGCTTGCCACGCTGGAAGCTAAGGTGGAGGACTTAGAAAACAGGTCCCACAGGAATAATCTGAGGTTGGTGAGTTTCCCGTAAACTATACTGGACAAAGATTTGGTGGGATTTCTGGAGAAATGGCTTACTAAAGAACTGCAGTTACCGGACTGCTGGGGTCCTCTGCGTGTTGAGCGAGCACACAGGGTGGGACCCAGGCAAGCAGAGCGGCCTAAACCCAGGGTGGTTATCTTCCGAGTTCTGAAATTTGGGCATAACCAGGCTATATTACAAGTGCTACGCGCGGGGAAATCTCTGTCTTATGGGAATCAGAAGATCCTTTGCTTTCAGGACTACTCGGCTGGAGTGGCGGCACAGCGTACAGCCTTTGCACATATCTGCTCCAAACTGTTTGCTTTAAAAATAAAATTTGCTCTGGTGTATCCTGCCATCCTTAAAGTCACCCATAATGGATCTCCCCGGATATATACAACAGTGGAGGAAGCTCGTGGGTTCCTCATACAGATGGGAGAGCGGGAAACCATGGACCATGAGGACGCAATTCGCTGATCATTGAGTGGATACCAGATTTTATTTTTTTGTTGCTCTGCTCCGACTGAACTTCTCTCTTTGTTTTATTTCATGTTGGATGAATACATTGGGAGAAGCAACGGCGAAATTCGGAGACTGCCAAGCTTTGGTGAGACTTTGGAACGTTCTGGCTGTCTGCAGAAACTTTAGTGATACCACCTAGTTGAATCACTAACTGGATCTTTTGGATTGGGTATGAACTTGGACTTTGACTAAACCCAGGCTTTTTTTTAATTTTTTTTTACTGTGCCTTAACGAGGGGCGGGGTCCAGCCCTTACATATCGTACAGTTGTGATTACATGGGGGGACGTGGGAGAGGTGTTAGGCGTGACAGTTCCTATGGGGGGAATGTTCAGTTTAGAGGGTGGGTGTGAAATAGGATGGGGGAATGGGAGGGGGTTGGGAGAGTTTGGGGTAGGGGGGTTAGGGTCAGAGGCAGATCGGGCATAAGAGATTGGATATGCAGGTGTATGGGATGGTGAGTGGTAAGATGTTGCAAGGGAGTGTGGGGGGAATGTGAGAATTTTGTGGTATTATTCTGGGGGGGGGGGCGCTGGCTGGGACACCCCTGCTGGACCCAAAGTTTAAAAACACGACAGGTCACAGCCTTGTTTATACTTTTCCTATGGTAAAACTAGAAACTTGGAATGTGGGGGGGGGGGGGGGGGGGGGGATAAACTCACCTATAAAGAGAAAAAAAAATTCCTCAGTATTTACATAGCCCTATTGCAAGAGACACATTTGAATGCCTTGGAACATTCCAAACTTAAAACTTGGTGGATAGGGGATTGTGTGGCAGCGGCAAGAGGAGCGGAGTTGCTATTTTGATTAGGAAGGGAATCGAAGAGAAAGTACATACAGTAGCAGCAGACCCAGCGGGAAGATACATCGTGGCCGAAATAACTGTTAATCATCATGCTTTCCTTATCTGCAACTTCTACGTCCCAAACCAATATGATAAAAGTTTTTAGTAAAAAGTGAGTAACCTTCTTCTGCAGTATAAACATGACTCTTTGGTGGTGGGAGGAGATTTTAATGCAGTATGGGATCCTAGGATGGACATGTCTCTGCCAGGAGAAACCACGTCTTATTACACCAAGAGGGGCTTGCTTCAACTCAGCCACTTATTGGATCTTGTGGATGTGTGGAGGGAGCTACATCCCTCAGACAAAGATTTTACCCATCTTTCTTGGGCTCACTCCACCCAAGCTCGAATAGATTATCTCTTGCTATCCAGGGGGGAGTTTAGCAGGGTGGAACAAGCGGAGATCAGTCCATATGTTATCTCGGATCATGCCTGGGTGTGGTTAGACTGGTCATTGGGGGTAAGTAGTAGTCGTTGTGGCTGTTGGATGTTCCCTCTGGAGTTGTATAAAGATCCTACTTTTTGAAAGTGCCTTCTAAGTTGTTGGAAGGCTTATAAGTTCAACAATGAGTCTGACCCCGTGTTATATTGGCAAGCTGCAAAGGCGGTACTTCGGGGAGAAATCATTAGTTACACACATTATGTCAGAAGGGCGAGGGCCTGAGAGATTCTAAGGTTGGGCTGGGATTTTCTCTTTGCTTCCTTGGCATCATATGGTTTTTCAGGACATTTTCTTTCGGTGATTAAAGCACTACATTCAGCACCCCGGGTCAGACTATTAGTTAATGGGAGAGAATCCCAGGTCTTCCCCGTCTTAAGAGGGACAAGGCAGGGTTGTCCTCTCTCTCCCCTCCTTTTTGTGCTCACGCTAGATCCACTTACTACTACTATAACGCTACTAGACGTACGCAGCGCTGTACACTTGAACGTGAAGAGACAGTCCCTGCTCGACAGAGCATACAATCTAATTAGGACAAACAGGACAAATAAGAGATAAGGGAATTACTAAGGTGGGGTTGATAAAATAAGGGTACTGAACGAGTAAGGGTTAGGAGTTAAAAGCAGCAACAAAAAGGTGGGCTTTTAGCCTAGCTTAGAAGACGGACAGAGATGGAGCTTGACGTACCGGCTCAGGAAATTTATTCCAGGCTTATGGTGCAGCAAGATAAAAGGAACGGAGTCTGGAATTAGTGGTGGAGGAGAAGTACATAAGTATTGTCATACTGGGACAGACCAAAGGTCCATCAAGCCCAGCATCCTGTTTCCAACAGTGGCCAATCCAGGTCACAAATACCTGGCAAGATCCCCCAAAAAGTACAAAACATTTTATGCTGTTTTATTCATTTATTGCATTTGTACCCCACATTTTCCCACCTCTTTGCAGGCTCAATGTGGCTTACAATTCATCATGAGTGGTGGAAATATATTAGAAAATAGACACTTAGTGTTATAGAAGGATCTTGGGCAACATAATAAAGAAAAAAACAATCGTAGTGTAACAAGGATTTTGGGTAACATAGTAATGATAAACGTGATATTAGTATATTAATCAGATATTATAAGAGTAGTTCTGTATGTATGTGTGTCTTCACATTGGTTGATCTTTGTGGTATGCCTTGTTAAAGAGATGGGTCTTCAGTAGTTAGTTCATAGATCGTTTTTAAGTTGTGCAGCAGTGCGTTCCAAAATTGTGTGCTCAAGTAGGTAAAGTTTGACGTGTGCATTAATTTGTATTTTACACCTTTGCAGTTTGGGAAGTGCAGATCAAGGAATGTGCGGGATGCTCTTTTAGCATTCCTGGGTGGCAGGTCTATCAGGTCTGACATGTAGGCTGGTGCATCTCCGTAAATGATTTTAGGAACTAGGGTGCAGATTTTGAACGTGATGCGTTCTTTAAGTGGGAGCCAGTGTAGTTTTTCTCGTAGGGGCTTAGCACTTTCATATTTTGTTTTGCCGAATACGAGTCTAGCTGCTGTGTTTTGGGCTGTCTGATGTTTTTTGATAATCTGCTCTTTACAGCCGGCGTAAAGTGCGTTGCAGTAATCCAGATGACTGTGCACCATTGACTGTATCAGGTTACGGAAAACAGTTCTTGGGAAGAAAGGTCTTACTCTTTTTAACTTCCACATTGAGTGGACCATCTCCTTGGTTGTGTTTTTCGCATGGCTCTCGAGTGTTAGGTGTCGATCGATGGTAACTCCAACAATTTTCAGGGTGTCCGAAATTGGAAGGTTTAGATTTGGTGTGTTAATGGCTATGAATTTGTTTTTGTTATGTTGAGAGGTGATTATTAGGCATTGGGTTTTTTCTGCATTAAGTTTCAGCCTAAATGCATCCGCCCATGAATGCATGGTGTGGAGACTTTGGTTAATGTCACTGGAAATCTCCTTTAGATCTTGTTTAAATGGGTTGAGGTTTTGGTTTGATAATAGTTTGGCCAAGAGGAAAAATCATCATTTAGTTGAATAGGGTCGGTGAGAGGGGGGATCCCTGTGGGACTCTGCATTCAGGTGTCCATGTGGCTGAGGTGGTCAAGTTGGATGTCACTTGGTATGATCGTGTGGTTAGGAATCCCTTGAACCATTTGAGAACGTTACCTCCAATTCCGAAGTACTCAAAGATGTGTAGTAGCATTCCATGATCAACCATGTCGAAAGCGCTTGACATGTCGAATTGTAGGAGTAATATGTTCTTTCCGGTTGCAATCATTTGTTTGAAATTAGACATGAGAGTGACTAGTACTGTTTCAGTACTGTGGTTAGACCAAAATCCTGACTGGGAGTCGTGGAGTATTGAGATTTATTTAAATAGTTTGTGAGTTGTTTGGTCACCAACCCTTCCGTTAGTTTGGTTATTAATGGAATGGATGCTACTGGCCTGTAGTTGGTTAGTTCACTGGCACTTTTCTTTGCATCTTTAGGTATGGGGGTGAGTAGAATGTTTCCTTTCTACTTCGGGAAGAGTCCATTTTGTAACATATAGTTCAAATGTTTTGTTATGTCTGTTATGAATTGTTTAGGGGCAGTTGTCATGAGGGTGTTTGGACATATATCTAGGTTGCAATGAGATTTGGCAAATCTTTTTTTTAATCATTTTACTTAATTACATTCACATTTATCACATAAATGTAAGGAAATACAGAAATTAATATAAAAAGGAAAACATTTTCTCTCAACAATATATATTTACATAATTGCCCACAATTGGAAGATCCAAGATCAGGAAAACAATCTTAAAGAAAACAAGAAAAACTCAAAATGGTTAATCTTACACTTCACATTTTCTGAGGGAGGAAGGTTAATCGGTTATTGCAGCCGGTACAGTGGTAACTGAAGGAAGTTGCTGCAGAGCATTCTTCATCTGTTTCCACAAACTCTTATAATTTCTTAGGTTCAAACAAATAAGTAATAAGGAAATAAAACACTTACAAGGGAATCACGCTAGGAAGGTCCCACCTAGGGCAATGATTCCTGGCTTAAAAGCCAAGACTTCATACCTCCTCCCAGTCTGTGATTCCCTTGATGTGTCAGGAAATATATGCATCTTTGAACCCAAAAAACTATCAACCATGTATCGGAAATACAATTTCAAAACATTGTTCCTATCTAAATCAAAGACGAAAGTCACTAATAATATAACTCTATATTATCTATAACTTCTGAATTTTCCAAAATGTCGGTTAAACTTACATCTCTTTTCTCTGATAAAGAAGATTTATAAAGGAAATATAATTTTAGTCACCAATAGGTGGCTATCAGAAGGTATTAGCAAAGTATCAGAGAAATATTTCTTCAAGAATTCAGTAGCTGATATATAGGATATTATAGGTAAATTTATCATTCTCAAGTTCTTTTCCCTTAATTGGTTCTCCAGAAATTCCAATTTTTACAAAAAAGATACTATTCTTCATTACCAAATTGTCTGATTGTCATAGAGAAGCCATTTCCATAATCAAAGTCTCTATTTTTATATCTTGGACTTCCACTTTGTTAGATAGGTATTAATATAAATTCTTTAACTCACATAGTGAAAAATTTTAAACATCTGAAGAAGAGAGTTATTCACATTCTGCTGCAGTTCCTATACTACGTCCATTATGACATTATTGGCTTCACCAAGTCCAATTTCTCCACAGAAACCGCTCCAGATATCTTCGGGGGGAAGAGCTCACTCTCCAATCCCCCAGTTGGTTTATTATCCAAGTCGATGCTGCGCCAGGACCTCCTCGGGTCACGTGAAAATCCTAACCCACTTCGGGCGTTTCCATTATTGATCTCCATAGCGAAGCAATACTGTTTCCGGGTCTTGGAGGGGTCGTGCCAACAGGGGGACTCAAAGTCACTCCCTCTCCACTGAGATTCGGCAATAAAGCCTTGCTGTTCCCCGAAGCAGGAACCGATATCCCCGACGTTATGAACCCGAATCTCTCCAAAATAGATTGAGAAGTGGTGGGAACCCCAGCCATGTTCGAGGAGGACAACACCATGGGCTTTGCCTTTTCTCTTCCCCATTCTCTGGGGAGCGCGCCTTCTTCTTCAGGCATTCTGGTGTAAAACGGGAACTCAACTAACGTACGTCCTCCCTCAACGCCATCTTGGATCCTCCAGGTTGGGACACTCTTTGTCTGGTTTCTCCTCAGAGGCCTGTCTGATATGGGTAACCCTACAGCATAGCCCTCTGAGTCATTGAAACACAGAAGCCCCTCCACCACTTGGCAAATCTTTTAAGCATTTGGGAGATGATATCCTCTGATAATGTCTCGAAATTGGTCCAGGTTCTGTCTGCTGGATGGATGCCAGGGTCTGGGTCTAGACAATCAAGGAGTTCAGCATAGTCGATGGTGCTGACAGGTATTTTGAGTCGTAGTTGTATGATTTTCTTGTTGAAGTATCTCGCGAGATTGTCTGCTCCTGGTGCGTCTTTGCTGTTGGTTGTGACTGGTGTAGTATCTAGTAGTTTATTCACGAGTTGGAAGAGTTTATGTGTGTCTTTGTAGTTTGGTCCAATTACAGTTTTATAATGTAAACTTTCAGCTTGTCTTATGGTATATTTGTATTTTCTTTGGAGTTGTTTCCAGGCGTTGAGTGTGGGTTCGTCTTTCTTTTTATTCCATGCTCGTTCTAACCTTCTAACTTGTGTTTTGAGATTTTTCAGCTCTTCATTGAACCATGGTATTGAATTCTTTCTACGTGAGGTTCTGGTTTGGATTGGAGCAATATTGTTCATGTTTAAATCTTTTTATTGTGAAGCAATGACAAAACTTTACCAGACATTATCCACATACAAACACCTCCAATGATCCAATTATGTCTGTCTAGAAACAATGTACAATTTTCTCCCAACCCCCACCCTCTCCCCCCTCCCCAAACCCCTCTCCCTCCCCCCTCCCCCAAGGAATAACCCCCCACACATTACCCCCCCCCCCTTTCCCGCCAACAACACAAGATAACACTCATCAGTCTATCCTACATTCCTATGACACTGTCAATTCAGGAGTCTACTGCGTGCTAGGGGTTGCAGAGTGTCCCAAAAGCTCGCCCATGTTTTCTGGAGCGCCCGACCCTCTTTAGAGTCCAGATCCTGAACTCCGCGCCTCTCCATCTTCAGCAGTTCTATCATTTGTGACCTCCATGCTCCAATAGATGGTGCTCTGTGTTCTTTCCAATGGAGGAGGATGACCCGTTTTCCCATCAGAACAGCCCGCTGTACAAACGAACAAAAACCTGGCAATGTGGGTTTAGCTTGTTTGAATTCTCCAAAAAGAAGTAGAGGTTGTCTCTGGATTGAGCGTCCCCAATATTTCTTCGTCTCACCAAGAATGAGAGTCCACAATTGCGACGCATGACGACAAAACCAAAACATGTGAGCCAGCGAGGCATGGGCCACCGCACACCATGGGCAGGCATCTGATTGACCAAAGCCTGCCTTGAAGGCCCTCGTTGGGAAGACGTACAGTCTTAAAGCAAATTTATATTGCATCTCCCAGAATCGAGTAAAGAGAGATGTTCCGAGTATGGAGGTCAAAAATCTGCTCAGTACATCTCCTGTGATCTCGGCCTGCAGGTCAACTGCCCATTTCCGTGCTCTGGTATGATAGTCTATGTCCTCTGTTGAATCCTGCAGGAATCTATGATGGAATTTTAACGGCACTGGGTTTTGTGCTCCCAGTGTCAGAGCAGTATTTAAGGTATCCTGGACATCCTCACTCAAATTACTCCAACCCAAGGCTGTGCTATAGTGATGAATTTGTAGATAGGCAAACCGGTCACGTTCAGTCAATCTAAATTCCTGCTGCAGCTCCGCAAATGGTCGTGTCTTGCCCTCCTCCGACACCAACTGATCAATGTATCGTATTCCATTCCTCCGCCAGCGGGCAAAGGCAGCTGAGGAAGTCCCCTCAGGAAAGTCCGGATTGTTAAGCAGTGGTAAAAACGGGGTCGCTTTCCAGTCAAAGTGATGTCTCTTGCATAGCCACTTCCACGCTGCTCTGGCTGCTGTCATTAACGGGTGCGTTCCTAATCCCTCCTCCAACCCCTGTCCTAAAGAATGTAATCCCCACCCCAGGTGTGCAGTGGGAGCCAGGCCCATCTCTAAGAGCGTAGCCGAGAAATCTTGCGTCCCGGTTAGCCAATCTCTTATGTGCCTCATGGCACACGCTATCGTTAGATGCCGAATACTGAGAAGTCCCATCCCCCCATGAGATTTTGGTTTCTGTATTACTTGTATTGGCAGTCTGGGTCTCCTCCGATCCCACAGAAACTGCTGTGTCAAATGGTTAAGGGCCCGCTCCTCCCTCGACCTCAGATACAGGGGCAACATCTGGAACATATAAAGCCATTTCGGAGCGATCATCATGTTGAAAAGGCCCACCCAACCCGTGAGAGAGAGAGGACACGCACCCCACAACCGCAACAGTCTCCTAGTTATCTCTAGTAGGGGAAGGACATTGAGCTCGTACAGTTTTTTCATATCAACTGGTATGATTACTCCCAGGTATCTGATCTGGTGTTTTGCCCAAAGTAGTGGAAACGGGCCCCTCCATGTGTGTTCCACTGCCTCACTAAGTGGTAGGGCCAGGGAATTTGTTCGATTAAGTTTGTAGCCAGAGAGGTGACCATAGCTATCTAGGACGGAAAGGAGAGCTGGTAACGAACCCTGTGGGTCGCTCAGCAACATCAGCACATCATCCGCATATGCGAGCACTTTTATTTCCCTCCCGGACACCTGGATACCTTTTATGTCGTTGTTCTCACGAATCTCGGCCAACAACGGCTCAAGTGTTAACAGAAAAAGCAATGGGGACAGGGGGCAGCCCTGCCTAGTGCCCCTTTCGATGGCAAAGCTCTCCGTGAGGACCCCATTTACCCGAATCCTGGCCCGCGGATTTGTATACAATGACCCCACAGCTTGAAGGAACCACCCTGTCAAGCCTCTGTCCTTCAGGACTTCAAACAAAAATGGCCATTCCACTCTGTCAAAAGCACGTTCCGCATCCAGGCTCGCAAGCATCTTGTCTGCCTCCGGTTGTTCCCCTGAGAGCACAGCTAAAATTAGTTTCCTGACATTGAGGACGGACTGACGGCCTCTCACAAAACCTGCTTGTTCCTCGTGCACCAGTTGTGGCATTAGGGGCGCCAGTCTATCTGCCAGGATGCGGGACAACAATTTAACTTCCACATTTATGAGTGAGATTGGTCGATAGGAGCTAGGTTCTAGGGGGTCCTTATCTTTTTTGGGGATGAGGCAAATGGAAGCCATATTCTCATGTAATGGGAGGCTGCCCGCCTCCACCACGGAGTTAAGATAGTCCATTAATGGGCCTAGTATCTGCATTTTTAGCATTTTATAAAATTCACCAGACAGCCCATCGGGGCCTGGTGCAGAATGTTGTTTCAATGCCCCTATGGCCTTCTGCAGCTCCTTCGCTGCCACCGGCTGATTTAACAAGTCCTGGTGGGCTGTCAGGATATCCCCCAAGTCCCATTTTTGCAAATAAGCCTTAATAGATGTCTTTGCGTTTGTAAACTCTCGCTTTCCCCCATATAATGTGGCGAAATGGTTTAAAAAGGTCTGGGCAATTTCTTTTAAATTATTTGTGATCCCGCCCCCCTTCCTTCTTATAGCTGGGATAAAGTGTGGCTTCCGAGCGCCTTTCACCAGCCTGGCCATCATACGGCCTGCTTTATCCTCAAATTTATAAAGCTGATATTTTCTGAATAACAGGGATTTCATAGTCCTTTCATGTAACAAGCTATTTAGGGCGGCCTTAATGGACATGAACAATTCATAATGGGACTGAGTGGGTTCCCTGGTGTATTTTCTTCTAGCCCCTCTCAACTCCTTTTCCAGAGCCACTATTCTCTGTGTTATTTTTCTGTTTCGGTTGCTTACATAGGCAATTATCTCGCCTCTGAGCACCGCTTTGGCGGTGGACCAAAACAAGATAGTGTCTTCTGTGTGCTCAGAGTTGTGATCTTTGAATTCCTCCCATTTTTTATGTAAGTGTAATTGAAACTCATTTGAGTCGGAAACCTCCACCCCGGCGCCCCTTGGAAGGATGCCCCGGACTCAATCTCTACCCAAATGGGGGAATGATCGGAGATCTCTTCCGGTCCAATTGTGGCTGATGTGATTTTAGTAAAAAGATCCTGGGAAGCAAGAATGTAATCTATTCTCGATTGCGTTTGGTGCGCTCTGGAAGTGTGAGTGTAGTCTCTCTCCTCTCCATGCAGAATCCTCCAAGGATCTACCAATCCTAGCTCCTGACAGAAGAGTTCGAGAATGGAGGGGGAGAGAACTGAACGCTGCGACGATGAGTGAGATCTATCTAATTTTGCGTCCATAACCAAATTCATATCTCCAGCTAGTATTAATGGCTGTACTCCCTGGCCCTGGCAGCGTGCTAATAACTGGGCGTAGAACTGCTGTGCAGACGTATTGGGGCCATAGACCGAGGCCAATAAAAACTCCTTCCCCTGTAGGTTAAGCTTAACCCCCACCAGTCTCCCCTCTCCGTCCTTGAACTGCAAGTTTGCGGAGCACATGAGCGTTTTGTGGATTAAGATGGCTACTCCCCCTTTACGACCTGTGGCCGGGGAACAAAACACTTCTCCCACCCAGTGGCGCTTTAGCTTCTCGTGTTCTTCCTGGGAGAGTCGCGTCTCCTGAAGACACGCTATTCCAACTTTATGGCGATTAAGGGCTGCTAGGATTTTAGCTCTCTTGATTGGGGAGGAAATACCTCCCACATTCCAAGAGGCCAAGCGTACCCTACCCGTCGACATACACACCTGTGGGGTTCCAAGGTCGAGAAAATTGAAAATGTTCTATTGCCCCAGGGCACCCAGCCTTGCTCCGGGGGTCTTTCCCTCCCACTGCACACCACTCCCCTGTATGTCTCCCAACTGCTTCTGGTGAAACTATCTGATGTACAAGACTGACCCAATAGTATGTGCCTTCGCTAGTGTTTGCATCTTGTGCTGCCCCCCTATAGAACTCCTCCCCCCCCTTCTTCCCCCCCAAAACTACTCCCACCCCAGCCCCTTTCCTTCGCCACCTCCCTATCCATCTACCCGTATGTGTTGATTAGGGAGTCCCTACCATGCACGAGGCCTCTCGCCCTAGTGATGCTACTGTATTATCAACTATCATCACTTACTGCACCAGTTACAACAGCCAGAGCCAGATCACGCTGTACCATTCCCGGCATTCTGGGCCTTCTGTTCGGGCTGTGCGTGCTCTAATCCGGAGATGAATTCTTTTGCTGCTTGATCGGAGTCGAACGCTCTTCATCTGCCATCATGGCGGACGCGTAGCACCGCTGGGTAGGTGAACATAAATCTTATCTGGAGGTCTTGCAGCCGGCGGCAAAATGGGTTAAACTTCCTCCGTCGTTCTTGCAAGGAGACCGAGTAATCTTGAAAGATTCTTCTGAGATGTCCATCATACATGGTGGTCTCCCGCTTTAATCTGTAGCCTCTCAGAATCTCCAGCTTGTGCAAATAATTGTGTAACTTAAGGATGACTGCACGCGGGGCCTGTCGGCCATCTTGCATTCTGCCCACTCTGTGCACCCGTTCCAAACATAGAGCCCCCGAATGGTCCGACAAGGCAAATTCTGACTTCAGCCATTTTTCCACCACAGTGGCTAAGGCAGTGTCACTGACCGACTCGGGCAGGCCAATTAAACGCAAGTTACTGCGCCGAGACCTGTTCTCAAGGTCATCTAGTTTTTCGTTGAGCGCTTTCACCGTGTCCTGCAACTGAGTGACAGACTGCTGCAGCGGGGAATGGGAGTCTTCGAGCTCAGAGAGTCGATGTTCTAATTCACCAGCCTGCTTTGTGACATCCGTTAGCCTGGTTTCGAAGCTTCCTATCTGGGCTGACAGTTGTTTGAAGCGCGGTTCCAGCGCTCGTGTCACGGCGGTGGTTAATTGTAGGAGCTGCTCTTCTGTAAAGGAAGACCCACCGCATGGCGCCTGACGCTCCGCGCCCGAGTCTGCTGTTCGCGGTTTCTCTAGTTCCTTTTTGACGCTCCGGGCAGGCATTATTTTGCTCAGCTTTTCGACGAATTTGTCCATCCACGACTTCTCCTCGCTCTTTTAAGGTCTTTTCGGCTAACTCTGGGCAGTTTGAAGCCAATATATGACGGTTTTAGGCGTTCGGCCTCAGAGAGCAGAGATTTGCGTCTTGCCCTCTCAGCGCATCACGTGACTCCGCAATATTGTTTAATATGGATCTGCATCTGTCGTCCCATTCTGAGAGGAATTGGATTGTATCTGCTTTTATTGTCCAGTCATTATAGTAGATCTGTTGCCAGAATATTACTGGGTCTATTTTTCCTCTCGTGGTGTAAGTTTTCCGTTCTAGTTTATTCGGTGAGTTTTTCGTACGCCATTGAAGGGAGATGTTTGTTTTATAGTGGTCGGACCACGGTGTAGGTGTCTATTTTGTGTCTGTTAGTATAAGGTTTGAGTCGGGATCAAACTTGTGTGTGACAATGTCTAGTGTGTGTCCTTTGTTGTGAGTTGGCTGGGTATTTGTAGGAATTCTTCGCATTCTTGGGTGCTTGTAGAGTTGAGATCTTCAAGGTGCAGGTTAATATCTCCAATTATGATTAGATTTGAAGTAGAGACACAGGTATTCGAGATACAGTCCATGAAGTGTGTTTGGGATTCTTGCCAGTTGCCTGGCGGTCTGTAGGGCAGAACTGCATTAAGGTGTTCCCGCAAGTTATGGTGATTAATTCTTACCGAGGCGATTTCAAGTTGTGGTAGAGTGGATTTGGCTGTGGTTGTGATGGTGAACTCAGATTTGTATATTATGGCTATTCCTCCTCCTCTTTTTCCGTTTCTTGTCCAGTGGGTGATTTTGTATCCTGGTGGGCACAAATCTAAGATTATGGGGTCTTTTAGGTCATGAATCCAAGTTTCAGTGATGAATAGGAGATCAAGATTGTCTGTGGTGATCCAGTCTGTTATGATCTCTGTTTTATTTACTACTGATCTGGCGTTTACATATCCCATTTGGATTGGTCGGTAAGGTTCAGTTTGGGACATGTTTGTGTTAATTTTTATTATTTGCCTGCTTTCTTGGTATCTGGTTCTGTTGTGTCCATTCTTCCCTTTCTGTTGGTTATTTCCCAATGTATTTGTTTTTCCTCTTTGTTGGTTGTTGTTCTTTTGGGCTGGTGAGCTGTAGTTGGGTTATCTATAGGGTTTATGTGTTGTGGGTAGATTGTTGGTTATATTGGGAGTGGTCCAGGCGTGGTATATTAGGGGGAGGAAGTAGACTAGCATGAGCAATTTGTTGCTATTCATGTTGGCTATTTTTAATAATAGTTAGTAATGCCTGTGGTGTTAGTGAATAAGATTTTGTGTGGAGATCAAGCAGTGTCAACATTGAGCATATCTAAGCATATCTTAAGCAGTTTTGTGTGAACAACAAGCAATATCAACATTAGGCATGTATAAGCATACGTAAGCATATATTAGGTAAATATTAAGCTATTTGGTGTGAACATCAAGCATTATCAACATTAAGCATACGTATGAGCATCAAACAGTTTCAATATTAGGCAGTGTCTCTGAAAGCTGTGGACCCAGTTCCGGTCCGCTTTTCAGTCCTCCACCGTTTAATTTTATTTTTTTTTATTACATTTGTACCCCGCGCTTTCCCACTCATGGCAGGCTCAATGTGGCTTACATAGTATATACAGGTACTTATTTGTACCTGGGGAAATAAAGGGTTAAGTGACTTGCCCAGAATCACAAGGAGCTGCCTGTGCCTGCAGTGGGAATCGAACCCAGTTCCCCAGGACCAAAGCCCACCACTCTAACCACTAGGCCCCCAAGTCCAATTTAATAATTGTCTATGGACCTTTCCTTTAGGAAGCCATCCAAACCTTTTTTAAACTCTGCTAACTGCCTTTACCACATTTTCTAGCAAAGAATTCCAGAGTTGAACTACACATTGAGTGAAGAAAACTTTTCTTCGATTCGTTTTAAATTTACTACTTTGTAGCTTCATCGCATGCCCCCTAGTCCTAGTAGGTGGGCATATAAGAGAGATTTACCCAATGAACAGAGTTCCCGGGAAGGAGTGTAGGGAGAGATGAGAGCGGACAGCTACAGAGTGAATGCACTTATAAGTCAATAAGAGGAGTTTGAACTGTATGCGGAAATGGATAGGGGAGCCAGTGAAGTGACTTGAGGAGAGGGCTAATATGAGCATAGCGACACTGGCAGAATATAAGTCATGCAGGATCCAAGATTTATTTAAAGAGGCAATGGACTTGGATCGCTTGATCGCGGGGTTGCGTAGGATTTTAGTCAAGCGGGACCCTGGCAAAGACTTTTCCCTATTGAAGGCTAGATGGGCAGTGGATTCAGGGATCTCTTTGGAGGGTTGGGAGGTAGCTGCTACACTTCAGGGTATTCCCACTCTGACAACAGATGCGAGACTCAGGGAGTGTGGCTATAGAGTGATACCGAGGGCTTATATGTCAAAAGCGCAATTGGCTCATGTGGGGGTGCCCAGAGATCCTGGCTGTTCTAAATGTGGTCAGGATCTTCACACTTTGTACCATGCTCTTTGGGTCTGCCCACGAATTCGGCTTTTCTGGGAAAGGGTTGGGAGATTTTTGTCGAGGCTGTTGGATCACAGGATTCAGGGGTCATTCAAACAATTTCTGCTTGATAAAACTGGTGCCTATCATCCCCTGAACAAAAATGCTATTCTTTTGTGCCGCAAAGTTATTTTACAATATTGGACATCATCAGATCCACCAGCATTTTGGCACTGGAGGAATCAGGTGCACCTTTTGGTCACTTGGGAAGCCCAGGAGGCAAGGGGATCCCCCAAACATAGACAGCGCTTTATGCAGCTCTGGAACCCGTATTTGCAAATTCTGGGTCCTCGGGGTCATAGCCTTATCGTTAACAGGTTATAGGTGATGTCTGCAACATCTCTAATCTTGATCTGCACTTTCTGGGGGATAGAGCTGGGTCTTTAAAGGTTCAGGGAATTGGAGGCTGTTTAGGTGATTTAGTATGTCTGTTATATAGGTTGCTATTCTCACTTGGCTTGGGATTTGAGTTGATTTTTGTACTTTACATTAATGCTACGGGGGGGGGGGGGGGGGGGTTGGGAGAAAATGTTGGGACTAGGTGAGGGAATTTTTCTTCTGAATCAGAAAACACAGAACTGTTGTTGTTAATTGTTTCCATAACTTTCAATAAAAAAATTGTTTAAACATAAATTCTGCTGGCTATGGTTCTTTCTATGGTCTCAAAACAGATATTGCAGCAGATGAGGAGTGTGAGGTCTTTGCAATGCCATAACCACAGTTGATTTCTGGCTTTCTGCGCCTTCTTAATTTCTGTTAATGTTGTTTCCATCACCTCACCTTGGAATCCATTCAATGCATCCACCACATTTTTCTTAACAGAAAAAAAAAATCTGATGTTGCTCTTGAGTCTATCTACTTGGAGATTTTCTAAAGTGACTTCTGAAAAAGGTTTGCTTTGTGCACTGTAAATACTTTGCAGGTTTTTCAATGTGTCTAGCATATTTTCCCCTTCTATTTATAAACTACCCATTCTATATAACTGCACCTTTGGAGGATGAACATGTGCTTATGTGCAGAGGTCCAACTCCTTAAACCTGGACCCATCACTTTTACTGTATTGTCACATGTCTTTCCAAAAATCTCCCAAATCTCACAGACGTAACACCCCTCAGGAGCATCCTTGGTTTCGGCGGGGGGTGGGGTGCTGGCCTGACAAGAGCTCCCAGGGTCAGCTGCATTGGTCCCTTCATTGGTATATGGTGTCTACTGCCTCCACCTAAGGTGAAAGGGTATTAATGGGTTGGATTTCCCTCCCTTTCCCTCGAACTACCACGAAACCCATGTGAATTTAACTGTTGAAGTCTCTAACACCTCTCTCATCTGTGTTCTACCCAGGGCTGGTCTTAGGCAGGGGCGGTCGCACAAGGCCTCACACTTCCAGGGGCCCCGCGGTGCTCTCTCCCGCTCCCTGCTATTGCCGTGATCTCTTTGCCTCCCCTCCCCCAAGCCACAGGGTGCCCTCCCGGCACATACCTAAAGCCACCCTGGTGGTCAAGTGGATTCTTTGGGGCAGGAAAGATTCCCAGTCTTTCCTGCCCGCTGCTGGTGCTGACCCTCTTGTTGCCGTATCGCTCTTTAATGGCTGCTGAGACTTCCAGCAGCGGCCTCACGAGACTTCTTGCAAGGCTGCCGTTGGAAGTCTCTGCAGCCATTTTAAAGAAGATGTGGCAGCAAGAAGTTCAGCGCTGGCAGCGGGCAGGAAAGACTGGGAATCTTTCCTGCCCCGAAGAATCCACTAAACCACCAGATGGCTTCAGGTATGTGCCGGGAGGGCACCCTGCGGCTCAGGGGAGCGGGAAGGAGGTCTGGAATAGGTAGGTGGGTGGGTGGGAGGGAGGGGAGGGGAAGATACTGTAAAAAAATATCAAGGTAATATCTGTGTCATTTGGAGGGGTGGTTAAAAGGCCACCCTAATACTATTATATTCGTGCAGACATTTTTTTCACCACCGCCAACTCTAGGCTCCGCCCTTTCTGCCTCGCCTCACCCCATGCTTGGAACAAACTCCCTGAGCCCATACGCCAGGCCCCCTCCCTACCCATCTTCAAATCATTGCTCTTCAATGTCGCCTTCGGCACCTAATCACAACACCTCTACTCAGGAAATCTAGACTACCCCAACTTGACATTTCATCCTTTAGATTGTAAGCTCTTCTGAGCAGGGACGACCCTTATTTGTTAATTTGTACAGCACTGCGTAACCCTAGTAGCGCTCTAGAAATGTTAAGTAGTAGTAGTAGTAGTAAAGGACCACTAAACAGACATCATGTTATGAGAATCAGGTGCTCAACATTCAGAGTTTCTATCTACTTATTTACTTATTTATTTATTTATTTATTTATGGCATTTTATCCCACATTAAATATGAATTAGATTGAAACCTGGGATCATTTAAAATCTTTTTTTATACTGTGCCTACATCAAAAGAAAAATAATGGCATGTGGGAACTTGCTCCTTTTGCTTTGTGGAATGCAGTGGTATATTATAAAATTACACTTGCCTTTTTTAATTATTATTATTATTATAATTCCAATTTCATAGAGAAGGTATTGATTAATGAGGGAAGGGTTTCCTTCATGTAGAACTGTCCAGAGTCCGTCTACCTCCTTCTGAAATCTCAACCTCGATCCAGAACAAAATCTCAGCCTGCTTGCCCGACATTGCTGCTTGGATGTCTCAACGCCATCTAAAGCTCAACATGACTAAAACGGAACTTCTCATTTTTCCCCCTAAACCCATCTCCCCTCTTCCCCCTTTCTCTATCTCTGTTAATGGCTCTCACATCCTCCCTGTCTCCTCGGCTCATAACCTTGGAGTCATCATTGATTTCTCTCTCTCCTTCTCTGCCCATATTCAACAGATCGCCAAAACCTGTCGCTTCTTTTTCTGAATACGCTGCCAGAACCCTTATCCACACCCTTGTCGCCTCTTGCTTGGACTATTGCAATTTATTTCTCACTGGTCTTCCGCTCAGCCATCTCTCTCTCCTTTCCAATCCGTCCAAAACTCTGCGGCACGACTTGTTTTCCGCCAGAATCGTTATACCCACACTAGCCCGCTCCTCAAGTCACTTCACTGGCTCTCTGTCCGCTTCCGCATTCAGTTTAAACTTCTCATACTGACCTTTAAATGCATCCACTCTGCAGCCCCCCCACTACCTCTCCGCTCTCATCTCTCCCTACATTCCTCCCCGTGAACTCCGCTCACTGGACAAGTCTCTCTTGTCGTCCTCCTTCTCCTCCACTGCTAACTCTAGGCTTCGCTCCTTTTCTCTCGCGGCACCTTATGCCTGGAATAGACTTCCTGGACCTATACGTCTAGCTCCATCTCTACCTGTTTTCAAATCTATGCTGAAAACCCACCTTTTCACTGCTGCTTTTGGCTCCTAGCCACAATTGCCCTCCCCTTGTCCCTTCCTCCCTTCTCATCCATAACTTCCCTCACCCGTAACTGTCTTGTCTGTCTGTATTATTTAGATTGTAAGCTCTTTTGAGCAGGGACTGTCTCTTTGTATCAGGTGTTCAGTGCTGCGTGCGTCTGGTAGCGCTATACAAATGCTAATAATAATAATAACATTGTCCAGTTCAGCACACTATTAGAAGCAAAGTTCATACAAAGTTAATTATGTTCAGTGGAAAATAAATCTGTTGGCTCAGGCTGCTTCCTATGTGAATATTCAATCACTGTTTCATTATTGCTACCAAGTATTACATTTTAAGGTAAAATTATGTATCATACCTGATAACTTTCTTTCCATTAATCATAGCTGATCAATCCATAGACTGGTGGGTTGTGTCCATCTACCAGCAGGTGGAAATAGAGAGCAATCCTTTTGCCTCCCTATATGTGGTCATGTGCTGCCGGAAACTCCTCAGTATGTCGATATCAAAGCTCCATCCGCAGGACTCAGCACTTAGAGAATTACACCCACAAAAGGACTCTCTGCCCAGCTCACCACCGCCGAAACGGGGGAGGGGAATTAACCCAGCTCATCCCCACACAAGTGGGGGAGGGGAATCCGTCCAGCTCATCCCCGCGGAGCGGGGGAGGGACACCACACCCGCCGATGCGGGGGGGATCTGGCTTATCCTGCAACCGTGGGAGGAGCTGACTGACCCCAACTCCGCAGAAGCGGGAGGGGTAGAAAGCTGCCCTACAGCCGCACGAAGCGGGAGGGAGCGCCGGCAGAATTTAGGTCTCAATCCAGCCCCGTAAAACGGAGGAGAGAGAAATGCAGCAGCTCACTGTAACACAAAATCGTCTCAACTCCTGAAGAATCCAATTGAAAAAACTTGAACACGAAGTCCTCCTGAACAGGAACTGAAGACTAAACTTGAACCTGAAATGCAACCAGAATAAAAACAGTACAGATATCTGGGCGGGGCTATGGATTGATCAGCTATGATTAATGGAAAGAAAATTATCAGGTATGATACATAATTTTACCTTCCATATCATCATGCTGATCAATCCTTAGACTGGTGGGATGTAACGAAGCAGTACTCACCCAGGGCGGGACATAGAAATCCCTGACCGCAACACTGAAGCTCCAAACCGGGCCTCCGCCCGAGCAGCCACAGTCAAGCAGTAATGCCTGGAGAAGGTATGAGCCAATGCCCAAGTTGCCGCCTTGCAAATCTCTTCCAAGGAGACGGACCCGGCCTCCGCCATCGAGGCCGCCTGAGCTCTAGTGGAGTGAGCCTTCAGCCGGATAGGCGGCACCTTCCCCGCGGCCACAAAAGCCGCTGCAATGGCTTCCTTGACCCATCTTGCCACTGTAGGCTTAGCAGCCTACAGACCCTTACGAGGACCTGCAAACAGGACAAACAGATGATCCGACTTCCGGAAATCATTGGTCACTTCCAAGTATCTGATGATGACTCGTCTCACATCTAGATATTTGAGAGCAGAGTACTCCTCTGGGTAGTCCTCCCTACGAAAGGATGGGAGACAGAGCTGCTGATTCACATGGAAGCGAGAAACAATCTTGGGCAGGAAGGAAGGCACTGTGCGAATAGACACTCCTGCCTCAGTGAACTGCAGAAAGGGCTCTCGACATGATAACGCCTGGAGCTCGGAAACTCTTCTGGCTGAAGTGATAGCCACCAAAAAGACTGCTTTCAACGTCAGGTCTTTCAGAGATGCCCTTGACAAGGGTTCAAAAGGCGGCTTCTGCAAGGCTCATAGCACCAGATTGAGATTCCACGCAGGTACCACTGAATGCAGAGGAGGGCGCAGGTGATTAACTCCCTTGAGAAAGCGCACCACATCTGGCTGCAAAGCCAGGGAAGCACCCTTCAGGCAGCCCCTGAAGCAAGCCAGAGCCGCTACCTGGACTTTAAGGGAACTGAGCGACAGGCCTTTCTCCAGACCTTCTTGCAGGAACGCCAACACTGAAGAAATTGGAGCAGTGAAGGGAGAAAGTGAGCCTGCCTCACACCACGATGCAAAGGTACGCCAAACCCTGGCGTAAGCAGTAGAAGTAGAGCGCTTCCTCGCTCTCAGCATAGTGGCGATGACCTTGTCTGAGAAGCCTTTCTTCCTCAGACGCTGCCGCTCAATAGCCAGGCCGTAAGACCAAAGTTGGAGGGATCCTCCATCACCACGGGACCCTGATGCAACAGGCCCTGCTCAGCTGGCAGTCGCAGAGGTCCGTCCACTGAGAGCCTGATTAAGTCCGCATACCAGGGACGTCTGGGCCAGTCCGGACCCACCAGGATTACCCGGCCCGGATGCTTTGCCACCTGGTCTAGCACCCTGCCCAACATGGGCCAGGGCGGGAACACATAGAGAAGCTCCTGTGTCGGCCACTGTTGGAGAAGAGCATCTACTCCCAGAGATCGAGGGTCCCATCCTCTGCTGAAAAAGTGCGGCACTTGGCAATTGGCCGATGACGCCATCAGATCTAGGCTCAGCTGGCCCCAGCGCTTCGTGATGTCCAAGAACGCCTGAGCCGATAGCTGCCACTCTCCGGGATCCAAGGTACGGCGACTGAGAAAGTCCGCCTTGACATTCATGACTCCGGCAATGTGGGCCGCCGACAGCTGTTCCAGGTTCGCTTCCGCCCACTGGTATAGATTCATGGCCTCCTTGGCTAGAGGGGCGCTCTTGGTACCTCCCTGGCGATTGACATAGGCCACAGCCGTGGCATTGTCCGACAGGACCCGTACTGGCTTCAACGCCAGTACCGGGAGAAACTCCAAAAGCGCCAACCGAATGGCTCTGAGTTCCAGGAGGTTGATAGACCACTTTGCCTCTGCAGGAGACCAGAGCCCCTGCGCTGTCCTTCCCAAGCAATGGGCTCCCCAGCCCGTCAAAGAGGCGTCCGTCGTGACGACAACCTACTCCGGGGTCAAAAGAGGCATCCCTGCGGACAACTTGTCTGTCCTCAGCCACCAGCTCAGCGCCTTGCGCACCGCTAGGTCCAAGGGAAGGCGCACAGCGTAATCCTCCGACACTGGAGTCCAGCGCTGCAGCAGAGAGAGTTGTAGTGGTCTCATATGAGCCCTGGCCCAGGGCACTACTTCCATCGTGGCCGTCATAGAGCCCAACAGCTGCACATAGTCCCAAGCCCGAAGAGAAGAGGCTACTAGGAACTGGTCCACCTGAGCCTGAAGCTTGACAATTCGATTGTCTGGCAGGAACACTCTGCCCACTTGGGTGTCAAAACGAACTCCCAGATATTCCAGGGACTGAGTCGGGCGCAGCTGGCTTTTCTCCCAGTTGATGATCCACCCCAGGGAGCTCAGAAGAGCAATCACCCGGTCTACAGTTCTGCTGCACTCTGCATAAGAGGGGGCTCGGATCAACCAGTCGTCCAGATAAGGATGGACTTGTACTCCTTCCTTTCGAAGGAAGGCCGCGATGACCACCATTACTTTGGAGAAGGTCCGCGGAGCAGTAGCCAACCGAACGGGAGGGCTCTGAACTGGAAGTGTCGGCCCAGGACTGCAAAACGCAGAAAGAATTGATGAGGAGGCCAGATGGGAATATGCAGGTAAGCTTCCTTGATGTCCAAGGATGCCAGGAACTCCCCTGCCTTCACTGCCGCTATAACAGAGCAGAGAGTCTCCATTCGGAAGTGCCGAACTTTCAAGGCCCGACTGACCCCTTTGAGGTCGAGGATAGGCCGTACAGAACCTCCTTTCTTTGGTACCACAAAGTAAATGGAGTAACGTCCCTTGCCAAGCTGATCTTCTGGCACCGGAACGACCGCACCCAGGCGGATCAGATTGTCCAAAGTCTGCTGCACTGCCATAGCTTTGACCGGAGACTTGCAGGGAGAGAGTACAAACCCGTCTCTTGAGGGTCGGCAGAACTCTAGCTTGTAGCCGTCTCTTATGACTTCCAGGACCCAAGCGTCTGAAGTTACCCTGGTCCACTCGCCCAGAAACGAGGACAGGCGTCCTCCAATCTGCACTGGGCCATGGACCAGGGCCCCGTCATTGGGTACGAGACCCTGGGGGAGGACCGGAGGAAGCACCTCCGGGACGGCGGTCTCTGCGAAAGGAATGCTGCTTGGGGGAGAAGTTCCTCTTGAAGGAAGAGGGGGCAGAGGAGCCCGACTTGCCCGGGCAATACCGACGGGCTTCCTGAAACCGTCCTTTGGAGGACCCGGGGCGAGCACCACTGGCCCGAGCCCTGACCTCTGGTAACCTCTTGCCCTTAAACGTGCCGAGATCGGTCACAATTTTGTCCAGCTCGACCCCAAAAAGCAGCTTGCCTTTAAAAGGCAACTTAGCCAGGCGAGACTTAGAGGCGTGGTCCACAGACCAATGCTTCAGCCAAAGCCACCGCCGCGCAGAGACTGTCTGAGCCATACCTTTAGCTGAGGCTCTCAAGAAATCATACAGCAAGTCTGCCAAATAAGCCAAGCCCGATTCCAGGGCCGGCCAATCAGCCCTCAAGGAAGGATCCGAGGGGGAAGCCCGCTGCACAATCGTCAGGCACGCCCTGGCCACATAGGAGCCGCAAACTGAGGCCTGCAAATTTAAAGCAGCCGCCTCGAAGGACGACCTTAAGGCCGCCTCCAATCTTCTGTCTTGAGCGTCCTTTAGGGCCGTGCCACCTTCCACCAGCAACGTCGTTTTCTTAGTCACCGCAGTGATTAAAGAATCCACTGTAGGCCAAAGAAAGGCCTCCCGTTCACCTTCAGGCAGAGGATAGAGGCGGGACATAGCCCTAGCCACTTTCAGGCTCGCTTCTGGGACATCCCATTGAGCCGAAATCAAGGTGCGCATGGCTTCATGCACGTGGAAGGTTCTAGGCGGGCGCTTCGTCCCCAGCATAATGGCGGAGCCAACAGAGGCTGAGGGAGAGACGTCCTCCGGAGAGGAAATCTTCAAAATGCTCATGGCCTGCACTAACAGGTTGGGCAAATCCTCTGAGCGAAAGATCCGTGCTGCAGAGGGGTCATCTGCTCCATCCGAGCGGGAATCCGTCTCCTCCAAGGAATCCCCAAAGGACCGTTGGGAGAACTCAGATACGCTGCCCTCATCTACATCAGAGGAGACAGAGTCCTCTAGGGCCTGGAAATCCACCCGAGGGCGTTTACTTCCGGAGGCCTCAACCCCGTTATCTGACAGGGGGGCAGGGGCAGCGTTTTGCATAAGAAAAGCCTGATGCAGCAGCAAAATGAACTCAGGGGAGAATCCCCCCGAACTGTGCACTTCTGCAGCTTGGGCCACGGCCTTAGCTGCACCCTCAACCGGCGCTCGCAAGAGCGGGGGAGAAACGTGCTGCGCATCCAAAATGGCGTCCGGCGCGAAACTCCAAGAAGGAGCCGCGCGGGAAGAACGGCGCTTAACTTTGGCCGCTTTCTTACCATCGCCCGAATCAAGGGCGACCATAGTATTAACGTCTCCCAGCTCGAGGGCGGCCCAAGAAGAAGCCGTCCGAGCAGAGTGGCCGGCCAACATGGAGTGGGCGAGCAGCGGGGGATGGGCGCTTATGGCGGGGAAAAACCGCCGCACCGGAGGAGGAACCAGGACACTGACCGGACTCCAAACTGATGCCTAACAAAGGCGATTCAGGTTTTGAAATCCCCGCATCCCCGCTAGACGCACCCACGCGGTCCGGGGACCGAATCCTCGCGCCCTCGCCCTCCAACGCCATAAGCCACGTGGAGACCGAACGGGGAACCCCCTGCCCGCTACAAAAAGGTAAAAATTACCTGCTTCTTGCTCCGAGCTGTAACGAACTGGTGTCCCAGTGAGCAGCTGCAATAAACGTTGAAATAAACGTTGAAATAAACGCCCTTAAGGACGTCCAAATTTTTTTTTTTTTTTTTAACGGAGACAGCGGGAGGGGGGAGAAAAGGAGGGACCTGGCACCACCAGGTTTGCACTTGCTCAAGAAGAGCCCTCAACCCCAGGTACTCAACAAAACCTAAAAATTAGGCTTGGAGACCTAGCCAGAGCTGCTGTTGTGTGTGACCACCACCTGCTGAGATAGAGAACATACTGAGGAGTTTCCGGCAGCACATGACCACATATAGGGAGGCAAAAGGATTGCTCTCTATCTCCACCTGCTGGTAGATGGACACAACCCACCAGTCTATGGATTGATCAGCATGATGATATGGAAGGGGATTTGTTTTAATTCATTTATCCAGTCCTTACATGCACATGGTTTTGCTTTTTGAACCCATAGGTTTCCTATGATAGCATTGTGCATATTTGAATTAGTTTTTCTGTACAAGTTTGCTTGATTTGTCTTTATTTGAAATAAAAAATATGTTTAAAACACATCTTATCAACAAGGGGTGGGGCTAGGTGGGATGGGGGGCCCACCGAACTCGTCTGCACAGGGCCCCACAATTGCTAAGACCAGCCCTGGTTCTGCCTTCACTGAGTTTTCCACAGAATCACGTCTCAGCAGAGAAACACACACAGATATTTCTCTCTTTAAAAAGCTCCTCTTCCTTCTCCAAAGCACCGGTTGTCATGGAGAAGGAAAATTTATACCAGCTCTAGTCACTGGCCTATATCATCATCAAAACTGACAGGAAAAAAACCTCAAAGATCAAAATATTAACATACAAATTATATTCTATCAAAATCCAGTTTATTGATGGGTTTCACAGAGCAACAGAACATCTTAGCTGCTTATCTGTCTGGGTTTCCGAAATCCTAACCCAAATAGAAGACATTGGTGTGGCAACTGAGCAAGGCAGAAGCTGTCCTGCTATAAGCCACAAGCTGGCTTTGTTGCTAGTCCTTTGACTCCTTGGGCAGTTTTTCTCACGCTGGTCCTGGACTACTCCCACAGCTGGTCTGTCTGTCAAGATATCCATAATCAGCAAGCAAGACTCCTTCATGCACACTCATTGCACATATCCTGAAGACAGGACGGCTAAAGGGTACACCGGGACCAGCTTGAGAAAACCCTGCCCTAAGGTATGCATATTTAGGTCCTGAATTTTCTGGTGATTTTAACCAGATAAAGTGTGATGGATGATTATCATTACAAGAATTTAACTCCGTATTCCCTTTCCGTTCTTATCTCTACCTGCTTCCCCTAACCTATCCTCTGAACCTTATACATAAAACAAGAGAGAAAAACAGAATTCTGGAGCTGACATAGGGCAGTTCTGCCTAGCAAAATAAAACCAAAACTCACTGTTGAGCTCAATTCGGATATAGTTCCTAAACTTGTGTCCCGAATTCTCCATGAAGACACCAGATCGAGATGTAGTCTTAAAGTAGAAGGAGATGTCAGCACTGACACCAGGTCTGAATGTTGGGAAGAGTATGCCGGTCCCCTTAGTAAAGGTGACTGTATTCCAACTGTTTCCTGGAAGAACATTAATGAAGGGTTACACAATACAAATTAACACAACCCAGCCAATGAAGTGAACGAAAACACCAAAAGATTTCTGTACAATGTATTCAGAGGAACTGTTTCAAGAAAGGAAGGATGAATCTCTTCTTTTTCAACTACCTGCATGGGGCCTGACTATAGCATTCAGTGGTGTAACCAGACCTCAAGGTGGGAGGAGGCCAGAGCCCTCACCGCCCCTCCCCTCCACCACCTCGCCACCCCCCCCTGCCACCCACTGCTGCTGCTGTCTGGCGGAGGACCCCAACCCCTGCCAGCTAAAACACCGGCGCCACAAATAACTTGGCTGGCGGGGGTCCCCAACCCCCACCAGCTGAAGATTTCGTCCAGCGCTGGTCTCCAGTGCTGCCACATTGCCTGCCCTGCTCTCTCCCCCTCACGTCCGGCATGCTCCTTTTAGTGAAACTGAGCATGAATTTCATTAAGAGGAGCGTGCCCGACGTGAGGGGAAGCGAGAGCAGGGCAGGCAATGCACTGGCGCTGCCGCAGACCAGCGCTGAATGAAGTCTTCAGCTGGCAGGGGTTGGGGACCCCCGCCAGCCAACCAGGGGCCCAGAGCAAATTTGGAGGGCCCAGGCCCCCATGACCCCACCTAGCTACGCCACTTGTAGAATTAGGAGAGACATTTAATTGTCTACATTCCAATTTAGCTTATGAAGGACAAATGGACAAACTGCCCGATATTCAAAACGATTTAGCCAGCTACTGACTGGTTAAATTGTTTGGTCGGGGCTAGCCACTAATATGCTAAGTGCTGTGAATATCGCAGTTAGCGCCAAACACAAAGTCGGCTACATTATGGAGTCAGCACTGAAGTGGCCAGGGTTAACGCATAAATGTGACCACATAAGTGTCTGTCTCATCTTTGGGTTTTTTTTTTACAAAGTGGCAGTGAGCCCAAAGCAGGCTTACCGCACACTAAAACGGAACTACTGCTGGCCCAACGCGGTCACCAGTGGTAGTTCTGGCTGGAGCGTGTGCTATTTCCGGTGCTCCAGGAAATTTGTTCCCCCTAGCGCAGTGCTAACCCGGCGGTAATCAGGCATCTCTGTGCACTACCCGGTTTACTGTGTACTTGTTCCATGCATACCAGGTGCTTTTCAAATGTGTGTACTCTGTTGGGTGGGGGGGGGGGGAGGGCGGGGAAGCCCACAAGGGACATATTTACACTTACTTTCTCCATAGCAGCGCAGAGGACCTACTGAAAACCAGGCTTCTGAATTTGTGCGATTTGTGTCTCCAACCACTACTTGGGTTACTGGCAGGTGGTCTCTGAAGTTCAGAATTCCTTTATCATACTTCCTATATATGAAACAAAAGAGATCCCACATCACTGCCAATTCAATAAATGCCGTATGATACCCTAATAGTATACTTTAAATTGATAGCTCTCCATCATGTTTTGCAGCTTCTAAAACCACCCTTCCTCCAAATGCAAAGAGAACTTTTCTCTCTCAGCCTCCAAACCTTCCTTCTTTCAACAGCTTTCAGATTTCATCATGCAAGTTTTTGACAGGATGCATTTCCTTCTGTTTTGACAGATACAAGTGTAAAACTGTTTTAAAAATTCTGATAATAATAAAACTACTTTGTCTTCATTTCATTAAGAACCTAACTGTTCTGTGCTGGCAACATCCCTGTTTGTTTTGCCACAGGAAAACCAGAGCATTGAAAGTAGGATGTCAAGAAAGGAAGGCAATAAAAATGAAAGCATATATAAGTGCCAATCAGCACATTTCATGCACAATGTAAATGAGGCCCAGATGATGCAGAGGGAACAGAAAATGAGTGCATGCTGAGAGCACCACTCACCACTGTGGATTGTCTGCGTCGCAGTTGCAGAAGAACTGGGGATCCACACAATTCTTCTCCAGTGCACATGCACACCTCTGCATGCCCGGGCCAGCACCACCCCAGTAAAAATGCCTCTCGTTATTCCGGCCCATCCAGAAACTGAAGGGAAGCCCAGCTGGGCAAATACATTTTATAAAGTTTAGATCAAGGAAAGCTGAGAGAGATTTTCTCAGTTGGGATTTAAAACAAACATAAAACATGAGCAGTTAACCATGCAGAAACATCCAGGTCCGTTTGTGACACTACTGACAGTTGCTAAGAACATGGTCCAAACTATGCTCCCCAGATCAGTCCCCAGGCTGACTGGAGGTGCTGAAAGGTAACATTCATACTCACTAGTGAGAAGGGAGTAATTATTGTTTATGGTGATAGGGGGTCCAGAAGCAGTCCTCAGACATGGCTCTCAGTCACAGGACAATTGCTACTGTGACTAGCATAAAACAGTGAGAGGCTCTATTAAAAGAGAGGAGATCTCTGGGTAGCTATGAATGAAGGATTATACTTTCAGGTTCCCAGTGCTGGTTCCAAACTGGAAGAAGGACAAGGAAGGAAGTACTGAGCCTAACCACCCCCCCCCCTAAAGTAAAAGCAGCCCACTGGTATCACAGCAGGACCACATACACACACACACAATTTCTTTACACGTGTATTTTTGATAATTAGGGAAAGATTCAATGGGTAATCTGTTATATGTTGCAGTGTTACATTTATAAACCAATTTCTTTACGCACAGTTCAACCCAAAGAAATTTACAGCAAAAATAACAATGCAGGTATCTATTATACAAAAAAAAAACAACAACACTATAATACAATAGATCAAACATGCAGCAGTGAAATACAAAATGCATTTGGTAAGGTAACTGGCACTTAGTTTTAAAAGAGATAGTTTGGAATTTTTCCAGCATGAAAGTCTCAGAAGGAATTAACAATGTGAAAGGACAGGAGATTAAATAGTAAGCAAATTTTTCATGGTTGCAAAAACATTTCAGTTATTTTGTGGTGTTTAGTGGTTATGAAGCATGAAATACAGAAAGTGTGACACCTTTAACTGACCAGCTAGTTCAAAGTAGCACAATAATACTTAGCAACTGGAGTATTGGCCCTACACCTGACAGACACTATTCTATGGCATTCATAGAAGCCAGCTCAGTGGGTACTTGAACACCCTCAGTTTTGAACAAACTCTCTGACTGTGCCTAGGGAGAGGTTATTTCCATTGGGTTTAGCACCCCCAATAATTTTGAAAAATTACTTCCTATGATGGCATTTATTGTTGTCCTAATTAGGAAGTCTACAAAAACAGCCACTCTGGGGAAGGGTGCACCTAGCTATTGTAGAGGCAGCCCTACCACCTCCTCAATTCATACTACAAAGGTAAGCAGAAGGCAAGAATTTACAACTGAGTCTAAAACTAGGTGATCTTCAATTGAAAGGCCTTCTCTTCCTAAGTAATAAACCCAGAATCATCAGCATGTGAAGGGAAGTTCTATCAACTAGGTGCTAATGTTTGTATGTCTCAGTGCACACTTACCAGACTGTATGCACACAAGTCTGCACTTACACACGTACATGCTGGATAATGCCTAAGTGCTGTTCTGTAAATATGCGACTATCTTGCATGGCACATATTTGCAAGAGGCATATGTAAGGGCAAGGCTCTCACTTAACATGTAGCTTACAGAACACTCAGGGACCGTCATTACAGATCTAACTGGCGTCCCAATCAGTATTATTACTGGGAAAACACAAACAATGAGAAAAACCTAAAAAAATAAAACAGAGGAGAAAAACTCATTGTTTAAAAAAAATCCCCTTGGTTCTCATAATTTAAATAGGTCAATTAATCGGGAATGCACACTTTAGTGCACCTAATATATGAGTTCCTATAAACAAATCCCAATTCCCAAAAAGTGTGAAGAAAGCATTAAACTATATAAGAGAATGGCTCCGCCTGATATTCTAATCTATCAAAAAATCTTTTTCTTCAGAATCTTCCACACAGGGTGCTGCTCTAAATTAGTCAACACAGACGCTTCATTCTGGGATTTTCAAGACCTCCGTTAGATCTGTAATGGTCCCTAAGTTTTGAGGTCTTAATGAGTGTTCTACATACTCTAGCATATAGGCAAACTTTATAAGTGTGGTGTTATCATAGAATAGTTTGCTTCCTCCATTATTATGACTTAATGAATACTGTAAGATACACGTGTCCCATACTTATCCCAGCTCTACGGCTACTGGAAGTGGAGGCTCCTAAAGCGTTAGGTGCACAAATACTGGGTTATTCTAGTATGAAATAATGGAAATTAGGAGCGTCTACTGCATGGCCTCAGGGGCCTAAATGGAGGCGCCCAACTAACAAATTATCCCCTTACTATCTAATAGTGAATATGCTGGAGGGGGTTCTTGCAGGCTTCTAGGAGGTCCCTTGTTAAAGCCCCCTCCCTGCCCATCTTCAAGTCTCTGCTTAAAGCCCACCTCTTCAATGCTGCGTTCGGCACCTAACTCTTTCAGGAAATCCAGACTGCCCCAATTTGACTGCCCCTATCAGACTGACTGCTCACATGTCCTTTAGATTGTAAGCTCTTTGAGCAGGGACTGTCCTTCTATGTTAAATTGTGCAGCGCTGTGTAACCCTAGTAGCGCTTTAGAAATGTTAAGTAGTAGTAGTAGAATACAAAAGTCTCTCTTCCAGTTGAACAGAGCTGGTGAGAGGCCATTGACAAAAATTAGCAGCATACTGTTAGGATGCATCACATCAAGCAGCCATGCATAATCCTAATCATCAAACCCCCACACAGCCCCCACCTTCCTTTGTTGCATAGAGTTATGGAACTTACATGGTGTGTTGAGGAGCCGTGACATGTAGCAGGAGAATTCTATTCTTTGTTCACAATATTCTGACCCATTGGCTAGTGCTGAAACTTCACCCCAGGAAGCATTCCAGTACTGTAGCTCTCCAAGGTACGGCCGGTCCAGACTGAAGCCTAGCACCTTTGTGGCATAGTATCGATTATGATGTATGATGGACCAAGCTCTCTCCTCTGAAAGGATAGGGGAAAGGAAGGAAGGTGAAAAAGATGGAAAGAAAATAAATTACTATGATTACTGTGTCTAATAGCCACATAATTGTGATAACCAACATTAGAGTTTTCACTCACACAAAAAAAAAAGCCGGTGCACCATTTCTCCAACAGAAGTCAGCAGCACAAAGTGCATGAGGATCTCTTTCTAGATCCATTCCAATGAATGAACCACTACCCAACATGCCAAGTTGCCTTTAACTCACACTGATGCAACTTCCATGCTTTTTTTTTTTGCATCTGTCAACTCCAATGGCATTGCCCTTGTTAACAGAGTTAGTTTATAATAAAGATATTTGGGGGTCCTTTTACAAAGGCTGCAGTAAAAAGTGGCCTCTCCAGTGTGAGCCCTTACTACCACCTATTTTGTTCAAAGTGAACGAGCTGTGTTGGCATTAGCGCACGGCAGGGGGGTTAGACAGCAAAATGTTACAATCTGTATTTCTCGCCCTTCTATATCCATTATCAATACATTGAGAAAGATAACCTTTTTCTTTAAATCTTTCAATCATATCTGTAGCCTGATTTTCAAATTCTGTAGGGGAGATGTAAAATTTTCTCAAACGAAGAAGCTGACTCACTAGTAAGTTATTCTAAAGGCTTCTGGCTTGGAGACTTTTATAATGCGCCAATTTATTCATATCTGTCAGTTTTCTTGTTTTTTAATTTTATGTTTAAATCATTTTTATTTGCATCATAAAGTAGAACAGACAAATCCAAAATATGCATATAAGAGATGTCACATTTCAACAACCTATAACTACAACTACCCTCCCCAAGTCCCTCCCTCTCCCCAGTGTTCTGCATCTATAATAACACAAACATTCCAAAATAGGCATTTCACTCAAGCTCATCATTAAAAGATTAAAATTGCTGTGAGCTCTCGGTTTCAAGGTCTCCCAGAATGGCTCCCATATGGTCTGAAACTGTTGGCTAGTGGCATGTCCAAAGTCTTGAATCTGTAATCGATCCATCCACAGTTGTGAAATCATTAAAGATCTCCAGTGGTAAAAATATGATCCAGATTTGTCTAGCCAAAAGGTGAGTATAGTTTTTATTAGCCATCAGAATTGATTTCCTTAGAAAAGGTTGATATCCCCTAGGAGATGGCAATCCAGCTTGATACACTCCAAAGAGCAGCAAAGGGCCATGCGGAGTGGCGCATTTCCAAATGTGATTCAGAAAGTGAAGTAACTGGGATCAAAATCTTGTCACTAATGGGCAATGCCAAATTATGTGTCCCAAGTTAGCTTCCCTGGTGTGGCACGTGAGGCACTTCCCCGCCCCACCTGCTCATTGAGCTGATAAGGCGAAATATATATCTGAAGTGCAAATTATTATTATTATTATTTATTGCATTTGTATCCCACATTTTCCCACCTCTTTGCAGGCTCAATGTGGCTTACAATACATCATGAGTGATGGAAATATATTAGAAAATAGACATTTAGTGTTACAGAAAGATCTTGGGCAACAAGATAATGATAAAACATAATATTTGAATAAACAAGCAGATATTGTTAGATAGTTCTGAATATATGTGGGGGGGGGGGGGGGGGTTGTGTATATTCACATTGGTTGGTCTTTGTAGTATGCCTTGTTAAAGAGATGGGTCTTCAGTAGTTTGCGAAAGTTCATTAGATCGTAGATCATTTTTAAGTTGCGTGGCAGTGTGTTCCATAACTGTGTGCTCAAGTAGGTAAAGTTTGACGCGTACATTAATTTGTATTTTAGACCTTTGCAGTTAGGGAAGTGCAGATCAAGGAATTTGCGGGATGATCTTTTGGCATTCCTGGGTGGTAAGTCTATCAGGTCTGACATGTAGGTTGGTGCTTCTCCGTGAATGATTTTGTGAACTAGGGAGCAGATTTTGAACGTGATGCGTTCTTTAAGTGGGAGCCAGTGTAACTTTTCTCGTAATAAAGAGTTCTCTGTTGAACAACACTATTTGTGTAGGTATGTAGTCCCAGGATGAAGGCCTTCAATTTTCATCTTATAAGAGTGTCACGCAACTCTACGGACCATTGTGCTGATATGCAAGTATAATCTAAATCTTTAGTCATCTCCTACAAAACTTTGTGATGAAAAGTCAATGGAACCTTCAGTTGCACCCAAGGAGAGTGGCTCTGTTATAGTGTCCTGGACATCTTCTTTCAGGTCTGTCTAGAGAAGGTAACGCACATAGTGCTTGAGTTGTACGTAAGCAAAATAGTCGCACGGTGGTATGGGGAATTCTTCCTGTAGATCTGTAAATGTTTTCATCACTCCCTCCTCTTTAAGAACCTTTAGAAGATACACAACTCCCTTCTGTGCCCATGAGGTAAATACACTGTGCCCCATTCCAGGGGGAAACGCAGGGTTGTTACAGATGGAAAGAAAAAGAGTCACAGTATCTGAGAAATGATGCCTTCTACATAGCCACCTCCACACCTGTAGACAGGCCTTCAGATGCGGATAAGTTTGAAAGTCCCCAGTGGCACTGAACCATTAGTATGCATCACTGTACTGAAATAAATATGTGGCAGGAGCTGTGTTTCAAAAGATATGACAGAGAAAGTGGATGTATTACGATACCAACCACTGAGATGACACACACCACTGGCCACATTGAGATATCTGAAGTTAAGCTGACTTATGCCACCCTGATCCCTTGGGACCTGCAGCATCCTGAGTGATAGTCTGGGTTGCCAACTCCTCTACAAGTAGGTCTGCAGAGCCCTGTTTATCACCCCCTCATCCCTCTGGGTTAGGAACACTGGCAACATCTGAAACCTGTACAACCATTTTGGTGCTAGTAACATATTAATTAAATGGATCCGTCCCCAAGGAGACAATGGGAATACCCCCCCAAATTCGTAACTTTCCCAAGGTATCCTCCATGAGAGCGCGTACATTGTTGACATACAACATTGATAATTTCTTTGGAATATATACCCCTAAATATTTAATACGATCCAAGGCCCAAATAAATGGAAATGTACCCCTCCAATCTTCTGAACCGACTGCAGAAGAGGAAGAGCCACTGATTTCTGGAGATTTAAGAAAAAAACAGAAATAGCCCCCAAAACAGTAATTGTTTCTAGTAAGTTGGGCATTGCCTCCTTTGGTGTAGTTAACAAAAATATCAGGTCATCTGCAAAAGCTAAAGTTTTTAAACCATTAATCATGACCCTGGGAATATTCTCTGACCCCTCAATGATTTGTATTAAAAGTTCCATCAAAATTACAAAAAGAAGGGGTGACAGAGGACAGCCCTTTCGCATGCCTTGAGCAACGTCAAACGGAGATGTCCGTTCACTATTAATCAAAAGCTTGGCCATTGGCGCATGATACAGGGCCTGCAATGCCTGTAGAAACCAATCTCCAATACCCACCGTCTCTAATACAGTAAACAAAGTAACCCTAATCCACTTTGTCAAAGGCTTTCTAAGCATCTAAGCTGAGAGCCAAGCAAGGAATCTGCCTCAGCTGACTATAACCTATTGCTAGAAGGATTTTCCTTATATTAAATCACAGATTGGCAATCTCTGACAACCCTAGCCTGTGCTTCACTAATTAAGGACAGTAAGGAGTCTGCTAAGCAGTTAGCTTGTATCTTTGATAATATTTTAATATCCATATTAATTATAAAATAGGTTGATAGGAGTCTGCTTTGTTTCGTCAGTTTTGTGTTTGATCCATCTTCATTCTAGTTTTCTGTATTGACTTAAATTTTTTAAGCTCTCATTGAACCACAGCGATGGATTCACTCTGCATTTCTTCTTGTTTCTTAATGGGGTTATTTCATCTAATACGAGTTTGCATTATTTGTCCCATGTTGTAAGGAAGTCTGTGGTTTCAGTTGATAGATTTTTTATGTTGAATAGGATTTTTGGTCCAGAACTAAAACTAAAAACAAACCTGTTCCAAAAGGCATACCCCACCAACCCAACATAAGAACCAGCTAAACAACAACACCAAGAACTTAACAGACTCACCCCAATCTCTCCCCTCCTACCGAAGGTTTCCCAATATAATTAACGTATATGAACCATATTCTACCACAATCACACCTTGTACTTGTGCACATTATGTATTTGTTCAGACCGGAACCGGCGAACGCCGCTACGATAATATGTAAGCCACCTTGAGCCTGCAAATAGGTGGGGAAATGTTGGATACAAATGTAACAAATAAAAATAAAATAAATAAAACTCTTTACCATTGATCTTGCCTCTGGATTTATATTGGGTTACTGTTTTCTTGAGTTGTGGTGAGATTTCAGTTTAGTGTTAGGTGTAATCTGTGATGATCAGACCATGGTATTTCTTCCCAGTTGAGTTCTCCCATTTTTAACGTTTGATTTGCAGTAAATTGTTAAGCTAATAAGTCAAGTGCATGACCTTTTTCATGGGTTTTGGTTATTGTTGGAAGAGTGAAATCTCAAAGTTTTAGAATTGCTCTGCATTCTTTAGAGTTTCCATTTTCACTCTCGTCCAGATGTAGGTTGATGTCACCAATGAATATTATGTTGGAAAATTTCACGCATGTGTTTGAGATAAAGTCTATGAAGTCCTGTTGGTACTCCTGCCAGTTACCTGGTGGTCTGTAGAATAGTATAATGCATAGATCTTCCATTAGTGATCCATCTGTTATTTTGAGAGAAGTTATTTCTAGGTGTGGAACTATAAATTCTGAAACGGTTTCTGTTTTGAAAAAGGATTTGTATATTACTGCTATTCCTCCACCCCCTTTCTTATTTCTGATGTCATTTATTATTTTATATCCTGGGGATATAATTCGTTTAGTATCGGGTCATCTTTGGAGCATAACCACGTCTCCGTAATAAAGATTAGACCTAGTTGTTCTTCTACAATCCAGTCTTTGATTATTTCTGCCTTGTTTAGTACAGATTGAGGCATATTTTCAAAGCACTTAGCCTTCCAAAGTTCCATAGAAACCTATGGAACTTTGGAAGGCTAAGCGCTTTGAAAATGTGCCTCTTTGTGCATTGATGTATACTATGGGAATGGGTAGATAGCGTTCCACTTATAAAGGGTTCCAGTAATATTTTAGTCAGTTGTCTTTGGGTATGGTTCATGTGTATTTTCTTATATCTCTTGTTACCCATATTATAGTAGTAGTAGTTGTTTCTTCTGGTGAGGTTAGTTGAGCTGTGATTGATCTGTCTTGTATCATCTTCAATGTGTTTTGTTAATCTCCTTCTGGTGTGTGTGATTATAGGGATTGTCTTCTCGCTTCACTGTAGGAGTGATTGGGTGCCGATTGCGAGTGTTAGAAGTATTATTAGTGTTATGATTTTGAGTGAGGCCATGATTCTCTGTTTTGATATTGTGGTCCTTTATTAGTCATTTTTTATCTTTCTCAGTTGATCCGTTTATTCGCTTTGAGGTGGTGTAGTTGAGATCTGGTTGTGTGGAGTTGTGTGCACATAGGTTGTTTTGCTGGAGTTTGTGATAGTTCTTCTTTGTGTGTTTTTTGGGGGGTTTGTTTTGTGGTGGCAGTGTTTGGTTTTATTTATTTATATATGCACACATATATTTACACACACACACACCAGCATTATCTCAACAACTGCAAGTGTGTTCCAACAGATATTCAAACTTGTATGAAAAACATCTCTATAGGAGAACCAACAGCATTCCGTAACATCGGAGTATGCAATTCCCATGCATAGATGATGTCAGATAAAAGTCAATGTAGTTCAATTCAATATGCCAGGCAGTGCTCAGGTATTTAGCAAGTTTAGATATTCCCGAGCAGAAGACTCCATATCATAAGTAACCCATTTACCATTCACTTGAACTTTCAGTAGTGCCAGATAAAGGAGCACAAACTGCATGCGTTTCTCGTACAGAGCAGTACAAATTGGAGCAAAACGTTTTCTTTTCTCCTGCAGTGTGAAGGAGTAATCCTGACAAATTCTTATGGGAAATGTGAATTTAGATGAGCACCATTCTTGGGCGTGATTGTGTTTCCTGAGGAAGACTCACATGATGAGCTCTCTCTAAACAAAACAGGCCCAAGCTATAACAGAACAAATTCTTTTGTTAGCCATATTTCCAGTAAGGATGTCAAATTTCGATCTGGGAGAGTCTCAGAAGACCAGCAATTCTCAGATTTGCTCTATGAGATCTGTTTTCCAAATCCTCTCATTTTTCTTCTTGCTGACAAAGCTTACTTTGCATATCAGCAAACGCGGGACCACATTGCACGGCAGAGTCCTCTATATCAGAGATTCGTAGTTACAAATCTCAATTACAAAAGGAAACCAGCAATAACAAGGAACTTTATACCACAAAACTTAAGAAAACAAGGAAAAAAGTCCAAGGAGAGGAGGAGGGGATTAAAGAAAATACCAGTTAGCAGGAGATAAAAACTGGTAAATTAAGGAAAATCTAGGAAATTTCTTACAGTGAGAGCCAGTCATTATTACATTAGGACTTTTCGTTCACCAAACTACTGGAAGGAGTAGAGGCCATAATAGGTCTAGGAGGTTTTCTTTCATCAAGGAAATTTTTTAACTGGTCTGGGTCTAGGAAAACATACGACTTTAATTCCAGCTTCACAAAACATTTACACAGAAACTGAAAAAAATCTCCCGACCCTCCAAGAGCCAACAATTCATATTTAAGACACAAAAAAGGCCCTCCTTCTGAGTTGAGTAGCTCTACAGAGATCAGGAAAAATTTGAACTTTATGTCCCAGAAAATCCTAATTTTTATATCAAAAATGCGACTGTCTCAGTTGTAAGATCCAGTTCTGATCTGGGTGTAAGGCAAAAGAGGCAATCAGTGTTGCCCTTGTCACCACAGGACAGGACCCCTCTAGAAATCCAGAGATGTCAAAACTGTCTGAGGCACCTTCTTTTCTTGCTTCTCTTTGGGTATCTCCTCTCTAATCCAGGTGGAGGGGCATAATCGAACTGGGCGCCCATCTTTATGGGTGACCCAGCGAAGGGGCGGGACATCCCTTATTATTATTATTATTTCGATAATACGGTCGGGGCCGGCCAAATCTCAACATTTAGGTCGACCAAAATGTTGAGATCACCGACCTTAGAGATGGCCGGCCTCGGTTTTCACATATAATGGAAACCGAGGATGGCCATCTCAAAAACGGCCAAATCCAAGCCCTTTGATCGTGGGAGGAGTCACGCATTCGTAGTGCACTGGTCCCCTCTCACATGCCAGGACACCAACCGGGCACCCTAGGGGGCACTGCAGTGGAATTCACAAATTGATCCCAGGTACATAGCTCCCTTACCTTGGGTGCTGAGCCCCCCAAAATCCACTCCTCACAACTGTACAACACTACCACAGCCCTTAAAGGGTGAAGGGGGGCACCTAGATGTGGGTACAGTGGGTTTTGGAGGGCTCTCATTTACCACTACAAGTGTAACAGGTGGGGGGGGGGGGGGGGGGCCTGGGTCCGCCTGCCTGAAGTGCACTGCAGAACCCACTAAAAACTGCTCCAGGGACCTGCATACTGCTGTGATGGAGCTGGGTATGACATTTGAGGCTGGAAAAAATGTTTTTTAATTAGTTTTTTTTTGGTGGGAGGGCTTTGGTGATCACTGGAGGAGTAAGGGGAGGTGATCCCAGATTCCCTCCGGTGGTCATCTGGTCAGTTTGGGCATATTTTCGAGGCTTGGTCGGGAACAAAAAGGGACCAAGTAAAGTCGGCCAAATGCTTGTCAGGGATGCCCTTCTTTTTTCCATTATCGGCCAAGGATGGCCATCTGTTAACCACGCCCCCATCCTACCTTCGGTACACTGCCGACACGCCCCCTTGAACTTTGGTCATCCCTGCGACGGAAAGCAGTTGAGGCTGGCCAAAATCAGCTTTTGATTATGCTGATTTGACTGGCCCTGAGACAAGGCTGCACTTCTCCCGATTTGTGTCGGAAGATGGGCGCCCTTCTCTTTCGAAAATGAGCTGGATAGTAAACCCACATAACAGGTGGGAAAAACCAGAAACTCTGTAATCAAAAAGTATTTTCTTTTTTGTGTAAGAACATCAGTCTTACAGCCATTTGTACTAGGGATTTCACTTCATTTTTCACAGTAGTAGTGGGGTCATTCTTCAAAAGGGAGATAAAAGGTTTGATCTCCAGAAGGAAAACTTTTCCCTGTCTGCTGTTGAAAAGAACTCCCAAGTACTCTTGGCACTGAGATGGAACTAGGTAAGACTGACTATCCAGCCCATGGATTGCAGAAGGGAGACAGCCCTGGAGATAACCTGAAGACCTTCCTGAAAGGTGGATGCTCTTATCAATCAGTTCTGGAAGTAGGGTGAACTCTTCTGCCTTCAAGTGAGAGGAAGGCTGCAACTACCACCTTCATCATAATAATAAAATGTATTTATAACCCGCATTATCATAAAAATTCCATGAATTTGGAGAAGGTCCTGGATGTGGTAGAGAGACCCAACAGCACTGCATGGAACTGAAAATGTTGACCTAGAACCACAAAACGCAAGAAGTGCTGATGGAGATGCCAAATTTGGATGCAAAAGTAAGCCTCTTGAAAAGGTAGGTTTTTAATTCTTTTCTGAACTGAACATAGTTTGTAATGCTTCTTGTGTTCTTGGCAATTGAATTCCACCATTTAGAACCCAGATAGCTAAATCCAGCTGTATAGATGGATTTGTAAATTATGTTACTGCAGTTGGGCAAATAAAGTAATCTCTGGTTCCTGAACTTCCATTTCTTGGTGATAGATCAATCAAGTCTAGCATGTAATCAGGGGACATTCCAAACAATACTTTATTTATTTATTTACTAGCCGTTGAGCCCGTAAAAACGGGCTGGTATTGAGGTTTTCCTCCCCCCGCGGTCACCACCGCTCCCCTCCCCCCCGCGAAGTCGCCACCGCTCCCCCCCCCCCCTCAAAGTCGCCACCACCCCTCCACCTGGCCCGGGCCCTCTCTTTACTTTTGAACTTACACATCCATTCGCCGAACGCAGCAACGCACATCAGCTGAGCTGCCCCTTCCTTCTCTGCCTGTGTGTGTCCCGCCCTCGCTGACGTTACGTCACAGGAGGGCGGGGCCACAGGCAAAGAAGGAAGGGCTCACTGCAGCTCAGCTGATGTGCGTTGCTGCATTCGGCGAATGGATGTGTAAGTTCAGAAGGGAAGAGAGGGCCCGGGCCGGGTGGAGGGGTGGTGGCAGCAACCTCGGCAGCGCAGTTTCCCTCTCTGTCCCGCCCCCCCCCCCCCGTCATCACGTATTGACGCGGGGGCGGGACAGAGAGGGAAGTCTCTTCTGCGCATTTGCGAGTGAGTCGGTCACTCGCCATTTATATGTTTGATAGCATTTATATCCCACATTTTCCCACCCACAGGCAGGCCCAATGTGGCTTACAACAGTAAAGGGCTGAAAAGGCATACATTAATTTGAAAATGAGAGTGCTAGTTTGTTTCTGTTTTGTTTTTTTTTAGTTTTAACATTTAACACTAAATCATGAGCACACAACCACTTATGCAAACTATCCAATTTACCATTCATATCTGCTAAAGAATCCACCTGATTTTCTCCCATTAAAAAAAAAAATAGTTGTATATCATCTATGAAGAAATGGAACTCAATTCCACAACTATCCATAAACCTAGCTAATGGTGCCAAATACAAGTTAAATAATAATAGAGAGAAAACAATGACTCCTATGGAACACCCTATAACAAAACTCTGAGAAGAAACTGTGGTATTCTTTTGAACAGCTTGCATACATTAAATATGAACTAAACCAGGTGAGTACAGTAGAGCCTAACCCTATATCCTGCACAAATTTAACAATACTTAATGAAAAACAGTATCAAAAGCAGCAGTTAAATCCAATTGCACCCATAACACATGCGTTACCTAATACCATCAGATCAATTCATAACCATCTCAACTTTAGGAAGTCACTAAAAACCACACTGTTTAAGAAGGCTTACCCCTCAGACACAACTTAATTTACTACTTCTTACGATATAGCAAAATTCATGGACCATTACTGTACTTTTTTACTACATCTGTTGCTTTATTTTCAAGTTACTTACAGGATTACTATTATATTGTCTATTTGCATTTTAATTTTTTGACATTGTGTAAGCCACATTGAGCCTGCAATTAAGTGGGAAAATGTGGGGTATAAATGTGTTAAATAAATAAAATAATAAATAAACCCTTGATCAGGTTTTACCAAAATACTATCCACAGTTCACAACAATAAGGATTCAAAACTGTGATGACTTCTGTAACTTGATTGTTGGCCATATAAATGATTTGTTTCAACATAATCAGCCAATTGCTCAAGTAGAACTCTTTCCAAAACTCTGGACAACAAGGAAAGGTTTGAAACAGGTCAATAGTTGGAATAATCTCCTATAGGAACTCTTTGAGGGGCATAATCGAACGCAAATGCCCATCTCCATGAGCGTCTATGTCCGAGAACGGGTACGTGAAGGGGCGGGACAGACCGTATTTTCGAAAAAAATGGGTGCCCATCTTTTTTTTCGATAATACGGTTTGTGCCCAGCAAATGCATCGGATTTGTGCGGATTTGAGCTGGGCGGTTTCGTTTTTCAGCGATAATGGAAACCGAAGGCGCCCAGCTCAAAAACGAACAAATCCAAGGCATTGGGTCATGGGAGGGGCCAGGATTCGTAGTGCACTGGTCCCCCTCACATGCCAGGACACCAACCAGGTACCCTAGGGGGCACTTGTAACAATTTAAAAAAAAAAGTTAAATATCTCCCAAGTCCATAGCTCCCATCCCTTGAGTGCTGAGCCCCTCAAATCCCCCCCCAAAACCCACTGCCCACAACTCTACACCATTACCATAGCCCTTATGACTGAAGGGGGGCACCTACATGTGAGTACAGTGGGTTTTGGGGGCAGTTTGGAGGGCTCCCATTTACCACCACAAGTGTAAAGTTAGGGGGGGATGGGCCTGGGTCCACCTGGGTGAAGTCCACTGCACCCACTAACAACTGCTCCAAGGACCTGCATACTGCTGTGATGGAGCTGGGTATGGCATTTGAGGGTGGCATACAGGCTGGAAAAAAAAAGTTGTTAAAGTTTTTTTTTTTATGGTGGGAGGGGGTTAGTGACCACTGGGAGAGCCAGAGGTGGTCATCCCCGATTCCCTCTGGTGGTCACCTGGTCATATAGGGCACTTTTTTGGGAATTGTGAAAAAAAAGGGTCCAAAAAATGACCCAAATTTGCGCTAAAAATGCCTTTCTTTTTTCGATTATCGGCCGAAGGCGCCCATCTCTCCTCGGCCGATAAACACGCCCCAGTCCCGCCTTCACCACGCCTCCAACACGCCCCAGTCAACTTTGCCCGTTTCTGCGACAGATTGAAGTCACCCAAAATCGGTTTTCGATTATACCGATTTGGGCGCCTTTGCAAGATGAGCACCTATCTCCCAATTTGGGTCGAAATCTGGGCACCCATCACTTTCGAAAATGAGGCTGTTTATCACCTCGCTATAGTAAAACCTACTCTGAGGTTGGCACCTCCTGTTTAATTCCTCTGAAGCTCTTTTTATGCCACACGTAACGCTCCAACTAGTGCAACTGGCATCTAAGAAGAAAATGTCCTTGATGAAACCACCCATTTTTAGCTTGACAATGCAAAGGAGTCCAGTGTTCCTCATAAGTTCATGTATAATCATCTTGAGGAACTGAAACCACTTATTAACACCATCATCCAAAGACAATTCACAATAATCAGGAACAAGTGAAGAAACAGTATTTCTAGCCTTAATAGGCCCAATGTTTTTCTTTAGCCTAATTCATTTAACTTTTACAGGAGAAACTGGGGGCTTAACAGTACCTTCCAAAGATAAAAAGACAATGAATAAAATAATGATCAGACCACGTAACTGACAATATGACAAAGGAATCCCAAGCTGCTATTACAGTTTAATATACGACTTTATATAACAATATATCAGACCAGTTTACAATATAATCATTATAAAAAAATAAAAGAACGGAACTACAATAGTACAGGAAAGCCCACAACAGAACATTTATTCCAGAGAGATATTAAAATGAAGAAACTCAATCCTCCAATCTAAAAGTGGGAAAAGCCAATGTAAACAAATGAGTATTTAACATACGTTTAAATTGCAATAAACAATGCTCTAAACACAAAGGGGTATTTTATTCCACAGAAGGCCCGCTTACATGTAGTACTCAACTGCACTTCTTTAATCCATGGTATCACCAAACTAAAAGACTCTGAGGAGCACAAATTTCTACTTAGAACATGGGCTTTTATTAAAGACACTAGGAAAAAAGGCCCGTTTCTAAAACCAATGAAATGGGCGCTAGCAAGGTTTTCCTCGGAGTGTGTATGTTTGAGAGAATGTGTGAGAGAGAGAGTGAATGTGCGAGTGTGTGTGTGTGACAGAGAGAGAGTGAGACTGGGTGCGAGTGTGTCTGTGAGAGAGAGAGAGTGTATGTGTGTGAGAATGAGAGTGTGCGCCATGGGCCCCCCTCTCCCTTCCTCCCAGTTCCAGGGTCCCCCTCCCTCCTAGTTCCAGGGTCGTCCCCCTCCCTCCCTCCAAGTTCCAGGGTCATCCCCCCTCCCTCCCTCTGAGTTCCAGAGTCTTCCCCTCCCTCCGAGTTCCAGGGTCGTCTGTCCCTCCCTCCCTCCGAGTTCCAGGGTTGTCCATCCCCTCCCTCCCTCACTCCGAGTTCCAGGGTCGTCCCCCCTCCCTCCCTCACTCCGAGTTCCAGGGTCATCCCCTCCCTCCCTCCGAGTTCCAGGGTCGTCCTCCCCCTCCCTCCCTCCCTCCGAGCTCCAGGGTCATCCCCTCCCTCCCTGACATAGGTAACTTACATCAGAGGAGGGCGGGCCCAGGAAGAACAGAGAGACGTCGGAGGAGGCAGCAGTGATCGCCGATCAGCTGTTCCATCCCGTGCAGTGCCTTTACACAAAGGTGAGAGGCGCTGCGTGGGCTGGTAAGGCGGAGGGGGGTTCCGGTGGAGTGGGGGAGCGGCGGCGATGACCTCAGGGGGCAGGGCACGGGGGCGGAGGATGCCGGGAGGCGGAGCTATGGGAGGAGTACAGAGAGAGACAGGAAGGGAGGGGGACCGGGGCTGCTAAACTTTTTAGTTTTAATTTTTTTATTTTATACGAGCGGAAGCGGGGAGCAGCAGCGACCTCGGGGGGGGGGGGGGGCAAGGACGTCCATACTGGACGCTTCCGACGAGTGCCTTTGCCCCCTCCAGATCCTTTTTTGATGTATGTTTATTTTTGTATTGATGCAGGGGGAAGTGGGGAGCCACGTGTTTGTGGTTTTTTTTGTTGTTGCTGTTTTGCACGTTTGTGGCATGCGCAGAGCAGCCAGCATAACGCTTGGCTGCTCTGTGCATGCTTTAGGGGCCGATTACCGACGGGGATTACGAATCTTTGATACATTGTACTTTTCAATACCGCACCGAACATGTGCGACTTGTTTTTTTGGTGCATGCTTCGTTTTTTCAAATTCGTTAAGGACTTTAACGTTTTAGATTTTTTAACGTATGGTTGATGCATCTGGGCCTGATAGTCATCCATATATAATGACAATTAGGGTGGAACTCAGAAATTGGAATAATTGTACAATTAGGGATTTAAATTAATTTATGCCCTAAACACCAAGAAATTTCCTGAAAACAACGCTGAATAGGAGTCAGGTCAACTGCTTTAGGTGAAATCTGTGCCACCAGCAAAATACTGTCACAGTATAGACATATGGACTAACTCCAAGACGAACAACCAAATCCACTAATGGTCTTAGAAAAATATTTAAAAGAATTGGGGATAACGATGACCCCTACGGTACCCCACAAGTAAACTCACGAGGGAAAGAGTTGTCTAAATCCTGTATCTCTGAAAAGACTTATCATGCAAAAAAAACTCTAAGTACTGCACCATCAAGTCCTATATCCCCCAACTGAGCCATAAGCAATGAATGGTCAATTACAAAAAAAGCTGAAGCTAAGTCCAATGATATTAATAACATTACATCACCTGCATCCAAAATACTTTTTATACCACTAATGTAATCCCAAACAGGTGACAAACCGGTTTACACAATAAAAAAAGAATTTAAGCCAGAGCTGATGCCAGGAACATGGGGTTGGGGAGTGGGAGGAGGGACAAGGCATCGAGGAGGAGGTAGTGGGAGAGAGGGTAGGAAAAAGAATAGGGGAGAAACAGTGTGACTGGTAAATATTCAAAGGATTTCAGGAGCACCTTACACGATTGGAGAGGCATTGGGGATTGAAGGGCAGAAGGGAACGAGTCCCATAGTTTTGGACCAAGATAGCTGAAGGCAGAATCCTTAGAAAATGAAAGGTGTAGGGCTGAAGGTGAGGGGACACAAAGGAGGTTGTCTGTGGAAGAGTGAAGGGTACAGGAAGGACAGTATGGGATGAGCAGTTTGTAGACTGGAACAGAGGGGGAATGACCTTTGGAGGTTAAGAGGAGTATTTTGAAGTGGATGCGGGCAGAGATAGAGAGTCAGTGTTCAAGGTGGAGGAAGGGAGTGACATGGTCGAAGCGGCGTGCACGGTGAATAAAATTGACAGCAGTCAATTGAATGAGCTGGAGGTGCTTGATAGAGGTGAGGGGAAAACCAGCATACAAAAAATTACTGTGGTCAATGTGAGAGATAACCATAGCTAATACAACTGAACAAATAGAGTGTGAGAATGCGAGAGATAACCATAGCTAGTGCAAGTGAACGAATAGAGTGTGAGGATAGGAATGGCGAACAGAGCAGACACGAAGAAGCAGAGCGAAGAAAGAAAAACGAACAAGAGTCAATGTGGGACTTAAAGGTGAGCTTCGAGTCAAAGATAACACCGAGGATTCTAACAGAGTCCTTAAAAGAGAGCAGCTGAGCATCAAGCAGGGGAGCAGAGGGTAAAGGGGAGTGAAGACTTTGAAAAACTATACCTTCACATTTAGTTGAATTCAGAAAGAGACCATTGTCCCTAAGCCAAGAAGAGATAGCAGCAAGACAGGAGTTCAGAATAGTGAGAGGTGCAAGCGGGTCACTGACACAGAAAAGGATCTGCATATCATCAGCATAGCAGAAAGGAAGACAACCCTGTTCCTGGATAACAGTGAGAAGAAGCGCCAAGGAAATGATAAACAGTGTGGGAGAGAGAATAGAACCTTGAGGAATCCCAGACAGAACATGGAAAACAGAAGAGTAATGGGAATGATGGACCAACTGGAAGGAATGGCCAGAGAGATAGCTAGAAAACCAAGAGAGGACAACATCAGACATACCAATAAAACGAAGACGCTGAAGGAGGAAAGAATAGTCGATCAAATCAAAAATGGAGGAAAGATTGAGGGAAACAATAACAGAGAAGCAGTGGTCTAGGGCCAAACGGACAGTATCATACAGCGACAGAAAAAGAGTCTCAGTGCATGGAATCCAGATTGGAAAGGGTGAACTTTAGAACTTTCAATGCTACACCACTACCTTTTCCAACAGCTTCATCAAAAGACCCAAATTAGCAATTGGCCTATAATGTTCCACTTTCAACGGATCTAATAACTTACTCTTGAATACTGGGCGCACTAATTCATGTATCCAGTCATGTGGCACAACACCTTCAACCAAACTTTGATTAAACATAGCATATAACAGTAGCAATAGTCCGTGACTTGAACAAATGAATTAGACAAAAAATTAAATCCAAAGTATTGCCATGTACATGGATAGAATCTGAATTCTGACGGAATCCAAGTTTTTCCATGGATAACCATAACCATAACCTGAACCACCCTAAGACTGACATTAGGAGTATTCCACTGCACAGAAATAAGTTCCTGCAAGCAGGACAGAAGGCCACACAGAAGTCACTACAGCACACAGGAGCTGAATCCGCCTACTGGAGATAGAGAATACTGGCTTGGTTGCTAAGCGCAGGAGCTTCTGAGGCACAACTCAGAGTTCTCTATCTCCATTTGCTGGTGAATGGTCACAACCCATTTGTCTGGACTGATCCTTGGGAAGTAATGGAATCTATATTGTCACCAGGACTCAGCTTCAACGTGATGGCAATTAATCAAATCAACTCCTTCATTGCTCCGACTCAATTTTAGGTTTTATGGAGGTTTTATTTTGATTGTTTTTACATTCTGAATGAATAAATTGTTTAAAAGCTTTCTGCACTTTATTCGTGTTTATATTTTACAAGTATTGTACATTGTTTTCAGCTCAATGGGATAGGCAATAAATTAAATATGCTAATGATGAAAAGTCACACAGGGTCATGTACCTGTTATATCACAGTATACTGAGAACGGCATCAGTGGACCACTCCCATCAGCATCAATAGTGTAGTTTCCTGACCTCTTGCCGCTAAGTCTGTATGCATCACATGATTCTTTATAAAGGGCTTTGAAAGACAGAAATAGACCAGAAAGTTAAGATAGCTTTATGCAAATACAAATAAAATTCATATATCAATTTCAATGGTCTAGCAATAGTGCAATGCAGGAGGACCTGGGCTCAATTCGTGGCCCCTGACTCCTCAGGCCAGTCAAGGAAAAGAGCTTAAATCAGATGTCTCTGAGAAATTTATTGATGGACATCTAAATGAGAGAGAAAATGCCTCCTTCCCAAAGCCTGTAAGGGAAGAACCATTTTAATTTAATTAAACTATTCCCTTTATGTTATCACAATAATGATTTATTTTCTCAATGGATAGATTGAACCAACACAGAGTAGAGGAGTAGCCTAGTGGTTAGTGCAACAGGCTGTGAACCAGCGAGACTAGGGTTCGAATCCCATTGATGCTCCTTGTGGACTGGGCAAGAAGCTGGTACCTCCTTTGCCTACTGTACCTGAATGTAAGTTGCCTTGAATTACCACTAGAAAGCTAATTTCTAAAATGCTGTACAAAAAACATGCCAAAATTTAAAAACTAGCTCTTTATGGCTTTACAAATGAGGCCAAAGGAAAAAAAATGATGTGGCCACCACACATGCAGGCAACATTCGTAATTTGTCCTTTGCACAAGAAAACAAGATTTCATTTTAAATCACTCCTACAAAGAGGAAAATAAAAACTGAAGAGGCAGGCAACTTACACTTGTGGCAGGTTTCTCCTTTGTAACCAGTCATATCGCAGTAACAGATAAAGTCATCCCAGGACTGATGGCACCTTCCACCATGCTCACATGGGTTTGGTGTGCATCTAAAGGCATAAAGAGATTTGCTAGGGATGTACAAAGGGAAATACATAAGACTTAAGGCTCTCAATATGTATACTTTGGAAGAAAGGTGGGAGAGAGGGGATACGACAAAGATGTTTAAATACCTCTGTGGAAATAGTGTATAGGAGGTAAGCCTCTTTCAAATGAAGGAAAAATCTGGAATGAGAGGGCGTAGGATGAAGTTAAGAGGTTAAAGGCTCTGGAATAATCTAAGGAAATACTTTTTCAGGGAAAAGGGTGGTGGACGTGTGGAATAGCCTCCCGGTAGAGGTGGTGGAGACAAGGATGGTGTCTGAAGTTTTAGAAGTATGGGACAGGCACATGGGATCTCTTAGGGAAAGGCGGAGAGAGTGGTGGCTGTGGATGGTTAGACTGGAGGGGCCATTTGGCTCTTATGTGTCGTCATTTCGCCTATTAGATTGTAAGCTCTTTTGAGCAGGGACCGTCCTTTTGTTAAACTGTACAGCGCTGCGTAACCCTAGTAGCGCTCTAGAAATGTTAAGTAGTAGTAGTAGTCATGTTTCTGGTTCATTTTTGGTTCATTTGACCTTTTATTCCCATTTTCAGAATATTTTGGTTCTGGTCACACAATCATATTAAGTGTTTAAATGCACCATTAGCACTCTTCATGTGCACAAATCAACTGTACCCATATTGAAAGATAAATACAAATTAAATTAATTCTCTGCTTACTACTCACCCCCTCCCCCCCGATATTCACCTAGCAAGGTGGTCAATATTTTCAAAGGCACCGATGGTCACCAGCTGAATTTGACCCAAATATTTCATGTAAGATCTAATCTGGGCACTAGCATTGAAGATTCTTGGGTCTCAGGTGACTGCCAGAACATATCTGGTACTGGACAGATTCTGACTGGTGTCTGGGTAAGTGCCAGGATTAACTTAGAACAGCCTTTTTGCTCATCTGATTAGCAGAACAGATAAATCCCAGGTGCCACCCCAATACTGTTTCTGGATAATGTTGTGGCAGTCACACCAGATCTGCAGGCATTGTGCAGTTAAATTGTGTTAAAAATCTGGGGACGGTCTGCTCACCACAATTGAATCGAGCAGGAATGTCTCCTGCCCTGTGAAATGGTTCTGAATATCTATTCCTACATTGTTTTAAGGAATACTAACTAGTGCACATTCCCAGTACCATACACATTTACCCCTGAATTCTATATAGGTGGCCCAAATTTGGGTTCGTAGGGCAGAGACATGCACAAATGAGTTAATGAGCCATTAATTACTGGTGCTAATTTGGATTTAAGCGTGCATCTGTCTACATGTTATTCTATAATACTGTGTGGCCAAACAGCATTGCACACAATCCAAAAGGGAACGTGGCCAAGGGCAGGTTAGGATCATTCAAAACTTTAGGTGCAGTGCTCTAGAATACCGGGGTTGCACGCCAGGATTTACACCAGGGTTCAGAAGGCGTACGTCCGTCACTATTCTATACAAAGTGCTCAGCCCTGAGTGCCCTTTATAGAATAGCAGTTGGCCCAGATTTTTCTAAATTTGAGCAGAATTTACTGAAACTGCCCCAAATGATCATAAATTTTCCTCTTTACAAACAGCTAAAAAAAGAGCTGTGCACGGTTTGTTGCTGCAACGAAGTTGAGTCAATATTTAGAGTGCGGAAAGCAGCTTGCATAAGTGCCACGATCAGCGCTGACCCTGGATATTCAATGTTGGGCCGTTTCCGGTGACTGGCATTTAATATCTGGGAGGGAAGCACAAGGAAGTACCTGGAATAGAATCCCAGCCCTTCTTCCCCTGGTGGAACGGGTTCGACCGCATGGGCCTTTAGAAGGGTGGAGAGTTCCACTGCAAGTACCTGCTTGTGCTGGGAGCTGCAAGAATGAATTCCTGGTGAGCAATTGGGAGGTTTGGATTCCAGACTGAGGGTGTATCCTAACCAGACTATTTGACGAACCCACCAGTCGGAGGTTAAGAGAGGCCACCTTTGGTGAAAAAACATTCACCGCCCCCCAACTGGCAAGTCATCCGGAACGGACACTTTTACCTCGGCTATGCTGAACTGGAGCCAGTCAAAAGCTTGTCCCTTGCTTTTGCTGGGGAGCAGCTTGGGCCTTAGACGCACGCTGTTGACGAGAACGAGCGCACTGGGGCTGAGCCTGGGTAGTCTGTTGGGAAGCTGGAGTGTACCTACGCCTAGCATAGGAATAGTGAGCACTCCTCTTCCCCCCAAAATACCTCCTAGTTGAGGAGGTTGTAGCAGAAGACATCCGGCGGGAGAGAGAATCCATAGCATCATTATGCTTCTTGATCTGGTCAACAAGATCCTTTACTTTTTCACCAAAAAGGTTATCCCCCCCGGCATAGTACATCTGCCATCCGTTGCTGGACAGAATAATCCAGGTCAGACATATGCAGCCATGAGAGTATGCACATCACTATACCCTGAGCAGCGATTCTGGATGCCACATCACTGCTTTTGACTCCTAACCACTACTCACTTGCCCTGTCCTTTAACCTCACCTATTTATTCCCTTACCCTTAATTGTTCTGTTTGTCTTATCTAGATTGTAAGCTCTTTGAGCAGGGACTGTCTTTTTGTGTATGGTGTACAGCGCTGCGTATGCCTTGTAGCGCTATAGAAATGATAAATAGTAGTAGTAGCCCCGGGCCAGGAATTTACGACACCCCTTCTGCTGCCTGACCACCTGGCAGAAAGGCTCGGCCTGCTCCAGAGGGAGGGCGTCAATCAAGCTAGACAGTTGCCTCACCAAGTTCCGCAAGTGGACGCTTGTGAAGAGCTGGTAAGATTGAATTCAGGCGGCGAGCACAGCGGCCTGATACGTCTTCCTCCCAAGTGTCCAATGTTCTAGCTTCTCTGTCTGGGGGTGCCGAGGCATAATCCCTAGTACTCTTGGCTCTCTTGAGGGCGGAGTCCACCACCATGAAATTGTGAGGTAACTGAGACCTCATCGACCCAGGTTCACTGTGGATCTGATACCGGGAATCAGCTTTTTTCGAGATCACGGGGCCAGACAGAGGGTACGACCAGTTCCGCATAAGGACTTCCTTCAGTACCTTATGTAGAGCAGCTACCACAGCCTCCCTAGGTGGAGAAGGATAGTCCAGGACCTCGAGCATATCAGCCCTCGGCTCATCCTCAACCTCCATAGGAAAAGGAATAGCCGTAGCCATTTCTCGGACAAAAGATGTAAAGGACAGACTCTCCGGAGGAGACAGTCTCCTTTCTGGTGGAGAGGAAGGTTCAGAGGGAATCCCTTAAGACTTTTCAGAAGAAAAGTATCTGGGATCTCCCTCTGACTCCCATGAACGCTCCTCTTCAGTATCGGATAAGACCTCTCTCAGAGCAGTCTGAGCCTGCTTTGACGCCAAGGATCGACGTCCTTGATGGCAATGTCGAGAGGCCTATGCCCGCCTGGACTGCGACAAGGCTTCCTCCACCAACATCGAAGGGGAATCGCCCTGGGTGTCAGCCGACACCGATGCAAGTGGCACCGAGAACGGGGACCTCACCGCAGGTGAAGGGTCAGACGCCACTGCAGCGGATAGTACGGAAGTCATAAGCACCCTCAACACCGTTAGCAGACTGGCGGAGCACTCCTTCCAGAAACTCTGGAAGCAGGGCCTAGATGCGCTCGTCGAGAGCCGCCATTGGAGAAGGCTGCGGGGTCAGTGGAACAACCGGTGGGAGAATCTGCCGAGATTCGGGAACAGGTACCAGGTTGCCAGGAAACTGATGCATTGGCACCTCTTGAATAGAGGGGGAGTGGTCCTCTCGGCGCCGAGTCCCTCGATGCTCCGGAGCTCCTGGCACCATGTGTAGAAGTAGATCGATGACGGTGCTTCTTCACCTTCACTCGATACCAGTCATCAAGACTCCTCAGTACCGAGGATGACGTGGAATCCTCATGACTCCTCAGGATCAGGTCCGACAATGGTCGGTCCTGGGGGGCCTGCATAGCAGGAGGCCTCGAGACAGGTGGAGACCCACTCGATGCCTCACTACTCCCAGTGCGACTTGGTCTCTCAGCAGCCATTACCTCTCTTCCTAACATCGATGCCTCCCTCGATGTCAACGCCACCGACCTTGGTACCGATGTCGAAGGATTAAATAGTTTTGAATATAGGGGGAGGGGGAGCATGTGGCATTGTAAGACTGGAGTAGAAGTAAATGAGCCTAAGTTGTAACTTTGCCTGTGTACTTTATGCATGTACATACATATTTCATAAATCATGGTGTTTATTTTAGAACCCCTATTCGAGTTTAGATGTGTATAAACCAGGGTTTAGTACTACACACCTACCACAAATCTAAATCAGGGGTTCTTAATAAATGTAATGTATCAATACCTCCTGTTTATATTCGCTTTACCAAAGACTTCAGTGGTGCTACTTACTGAACTAGTTTTTGAAAATCAGCAAGATTTATGCAGAGGAAGTCACGGACCAGGATGGCAGCTTGAACGCGGAGCTCCGTTGCAGCGCTATTAAAAGTGAGCAAGTCCCATAGATTTGAGCAGCATCTCGAAGCTTGGATCGCATGGGAGAGGTCCCAGAGCTATGCCGCCGAAGAAGGGGCTGGAGCGATTCTATTTCACGACGGAACAAAGCAAAAAAACGCCGGCGGTCTCGGCGGGGCCACAGCAGAGCGAGTCCAAGATGGCGGCAATTCCAGCTGTAACCGAGGAGCATGCTGAGGAAGGACGGAGGACTTTGGCGAGATTACTAAATCAGATGTGGTGGGTTGGTTTCAGGACTTGAAGGCCGATCTTGCGGGGGTCCAAAAGAATGTCCAAAACGCCCTGAGAGAAATTAGGGCTGAAATCCGTGACCTGGGAACGCGTGTCGGTGAGGTGGAGGAGGGGATGGAGACTCTTAAGCAGGACATGGGAAAACTCCATAAAGCACGGTGGAAGTGCAACAATTAAAGGAGCAGTTGGAAGATCTAGAGAATAGGTCGCGCAGAAATAATTTGAGATTTAAAGGAATCCCAGACTTGGATATGTTCAGCAACTGTGAAGCAGTGATTCGAGAGCTGTATGAGCACATATTGAATCCCGAGGAAGGGAATCAATTACCGGACCTCCACATCCAGAGAGCGCACAGAGTGGCTGGCCCGCAGCAAGATTCCAACCCAAGGGACATTGTGGTGTGTTTCGCTGATTTTCCCACGAAGGAGCAGATATTGCCTAAAGCGAGGCAGCAAAAAGAGATTCTTAAGAATTGCAAGATTGGAGTGCTTCAAGATCTGGCATGGACTACTTTACAAAGGCGTCGATCCTTTAGCGAAGTCACGATATTCATGAGGTCAAGGGGGTTCCGCTACAGGTGGCTATTCCCCTTTGCGATGTGGCTAACGGTGGATGGGAAGTCGTGCAAAGTAAAGGTGGGGTGGGGGGAGGAGTAGGGGGGAGAGGCCTTACTGGTGGGTACATGGAATGTGAACGGGCTCAATAATTAGGGGACATGCAGTAGAGTATTTAAGGAGTTGAGCAGGCTAAAGTGTGACATAATATTTTTACAAGAAACACATTTAAGACCAAGAGAGGGGGGGGGGGGGATTTGTGGGGCGGGGAGGGTTGGGGGGGGGGGGATAAATAGGGGAGAAAAAGTTGTCTTTGTGGTTTCATTATGGTTTGCTAAACGTTATGTATGATGTTTAATTACACAGTTGGATATGATGATACAGTGACCTTGTATGAATGTCAAAACATGTAAATAAAGATGATTTTAAAAAAGGTGTTTCGAGATACTAGTGGGTGCTGAGTGGCCCTTAGAGGGTGGTTGCAGGCAGTGGCGTTCCTAGGGGGGCTGACACCCGGAGCGGATCGCCGATGTGCCCCGCCCCCCGGATGCAGCGCGGACCCCCCCCCCCCCCGAAGACACCCCCCACAAAGGAACCCCCCGGGTGCACGCCGCTGGGGGGGTGCTGCACGCGCCTGTCCTCCGTTGTTCCATGCTTCTCCTCTGCCCCGGAACAGGAAGTAACCTGCTACGGGGCAGAGAAGAAGCATGGAACAACGGAGGGCAGGCAGGCAGGCGCGCGCGGCACCCCCCCCAGCGGCATGCACCCGTGGCGGACCGCACCTACTGCCCCCCCCTAGGAACGCCACTGGTTGCAGGGCAAGGAGCTGATATTGATCAATATTTATGCACCAAATGTGGGGCAGAAGAAATTCTTTCAAACATTAAAAGGAAAGATTCTGGGATTTGTGGGAGGGCAGGTAGTGGTAGGAGGGGATTTTAATCTTGCCCCGGATGCAAAGTTAGACCATTTGACAGGAGGAGGGCAGCAGAGTGGTCCTGGGCCGAAGGCATTGTTGCAATTTATGAAGGGGTTGGAAGTGGTGGAGGTTTCTACATGGGGTGCAGTGGAATTACATCATTTACTCGCATGCAGCGCAGACCTATTCCCGCATAGATGGATTGTGGGTGCATCGTAATGGATGGCATATGGTGGAGGTGGCTGAGATAGAGACGAATTGTGTTTCTGATCATGCGCCAAGGTAGATTAAACTAACTGGGCTGGGTCATTGCAGGCGACAAGGAGTCTGGAGACTTAATGAGTCACTGCTAGGCCATGAGAAAGTGAAGGAAGATATTAAGCTTAATATTCAAGAGTTCTGTCGCTTTAATGATAATGGGAAAGTAACTGACGGGGTGTTATGGGATGCGTTGAAGGTAGTGGTGAGGGGGACCTTGATTAAGTGGGGATCGCGCAAGAAAAGGGAAAAAGGACAACACTCGCTAACTTTGCATATGAGGTTATTACGCTTAGAAAAATTGCACAAACAAAACCCTACACCACAGATACGGGAAGACCTTAAACAAGTGAGAGGGGAAATAGCACAATTGCAGATGGCAGACATTGATTTCATGAGAACTAAGCTAAAGCAGCAATATTTTGAGTTTGCCAATAAATCAAGTGCAATGTTGGTCTGTTATTTACAGGCGAGGAGAGGGCGCTCCCTTCTTCAAAAGATGAAAGATGATGGGGGAGCTTGGCACTATGCTGATTCAGACATTGGAAATTGTTTTGTGAAATACTGTCAAGATTTATGTAGTGCTTCTGAAGATACACCAGCTGCAGATATAGCTCGGTATTTGGACCAGGTTCCATTACAACGATTGGACGAGTCTGAAAGAGCTCAGTTGGGGAACCCATTACACTAGGGGAGGTAATGGGCACGATAAAACGGCTCCCTGATGGTAAAGCACCAGGGATAGATGGATACTCAGCGAGGTTTTATAAATGTTTTGTGGACTTATTGGTGCGGGTGGGAAATGGAGTTTTGGAGGGCAATGGGTTCCTGGTATCCATGTCTGAGGCTGGGATAACGGTTCTGCCTAAGCCTGGCAAAGATCCCGTGGTTTGCGGTGCCTATAGGCCTATTTCACTTCTGAATGTGGATGCAAAGATCGTAGCCAAGGTTCTGGCTAACAGGTTGGCTAGGGTGTTGCCGAAATTGATCCATATAGATCAATCTGGGTTTATCCCGAAGAGGCAGGTAGGGGATAACATAAGGCGTACTCTCCATTTAATATGGGAGGCACAAAGATCCCGGTCTAGTACAGACTTGTTGGCTATAGATGCGGAGAAGGCCATTGACCGGGTAAGCTGGGGGCTTTTGCGAGAAGTGATGAATCGCATGGGCCTGGGAGATAATTTTGGGGCTTGGCTGGCAGCTCTGTATACAGCTCCGAAGGCATGACTTAATATTAATGGGGGATATACTTCCTTTTTCCCAATAGGTAGAAAGACTAGGCAGGGATGTCCCTTGTCACCCCTCCTCTTTGCACTGTACATAGAGCCGTTGGCAGTAATGATACGTCAACATCCAGATTTTCAGGGTATTAGGGGGGGGGGGGGGGGGATGGAGCATCATTTTGCTTTGTTTGCAGATGATATGTTACTTTATGTGGTGGATCCTGAGCAGACACTACCTGCGGTATTGGAGATTCTTAGGGAATTTGAACAATATGTTGGCCTAAGGGTTAACATGGATAAAAGTGAGCAATTGGGGATTTCTTTGACCCAGGGGCAGAAAAGTAGATTGAGAGCATTGTTTGCGTTCAAGTGGGCCAAGCATCACATTTGGTATTTGGGGATTCAGATTCCTAGGGACTTGGGAAGGGTGTATAGTCTTAATTATGGGAAGATAATAGACCAAATTCGGGGGGGGGGGGGGGGGGGGAGTTGTCCCAATGGAAGGGATTTTGGCTTTCGTGGTGGGGGTGTATGGCAGTGGTGAAGATGAACGTGCTGCCTAGATTGTTATTCCGTTTCAGGCGCTGCCAGTGGCGGTTCTGAGACGGACACAAACAATTGCAGGGTTTTTTGTCACAGTTTATATGGGAGGGTAGGCATCCCTGTTTGGAAGGACGTGTATTGAGGGGGGCTCCTGAGAGGGGGAGGTATAGCGGTGCCCAATATTGAGTGGTATTATTTTGCTGCCCAACTGCGGATGATTATAGACTGGGAGAGGAGGAAAGCAAAGCCAGCTAGTCAGGTGGAGCAGTCGTATAGCCTTCATAGGCCAATGAGTTCCTACTTGTGGACTACTAAAGGAGTGAGAGTGATTTTGGCTGGGATACAAAATCCATTTGTGAGGCATCTGGTGGAACTGTGGGGAGAAGTGCGGAGGAAATGGGGCCAGACTGATAGGGTATCTACACTTGCATCCTTGCGATGGGAGCCAAAATGCCATATTTGTGTGGTGGGAACAAATTGGTATATTGAATTTCTGAGCTGTGCTGCAGGGGAGTAGGATGAAGAGTTTTGATACGTTGTGCTCCATGTATGGCCTACCCGGGGGAGATATTTTTTTCCTATTTACAGATTCAACACTTTGTGGGGACACTAGGTTGGAGGGGGGAGAACCTCAAGAGATGGAAAGTCTGGAAAACCTGTGGCTTTTATTGAGGAGGGTGCCCAGACCTATATCAGTGATATATAAATTTTTTCAGGGGGCTTGGGAAGCAGATTTAAATTGCAGTTTTTCCGATCAGGAGTGGGAAGCTATTTGTGGGGAGGTTCAGAAAGCTTCAGTTTGTGTTTTGGTGCAGGAAAATGCATATAAAGTTCTCACTCGATGGTATTACACATCGGAGAGGCTGCAGCGGATGTACCCGGGTCTATACTGGAGGTGTAACTCACAATTGGGATCATTCTTACATATATAGTGGACATGCCCCAGGATGGTGCCCTTTTGGCAGGCTGTTATGAAGGCATTGGTAAAGTTGATTGGCTCATCTTTGGTGCGCCTCTTCAGCTTACATAATGAGAGGGACTCTTCGGAGGAGCGTAAATGGCTGCGCTGGGGGTTGGCAGCAGCTAAGTGCCTCATAGCACAGCATTGGAAGAGGGCAGACTCCCCAACATTGGTTGACTGGAAGTGCAAATTGTGTCAGTTAATACAAATGGAGCACCTAATGGTATACCGCAGGGAGGGGGTACTGCGACACAAAGGCGGATGGGCTTGATTACAACAGCGACTGACATGCATTTAGGATGGTAGAGTATTATAGGAGGGGGGTGGGTTTGGGGGAGTGGGAGAGAGAGCATATCCCAAAAAGAATCAGGGGGCATTCTCAAGTTGAGCAGGGGCTAGATGTGGTTGGTGGGGCGGGAGAGGTGATGGTGTATATTATGGGCACACAGTCTGTTTATGGGACGATTTTGATATAATGTGTTGTGGAGAAGTGTATATAGTTAATACGCTAGTTCAAGATGTTATAGTCCAGCAAATGATGGCCCCTGTGTGGGCAAGTGTGAGCAAGATGTGCTCTTTGCGAAAATGACTGTTACAGAATTATTACAATAAAATTTTAAAGTGGAAAAAAAAAGATTTATGCACCCACCTCCTCATTGGTTTAAGGTGTATATAATTTTTCTCTATAATTTTTATACTTTTTCATGTTTTCATGCTTTTTTCTGTTTCTTTATACAACACGCTTCAGATTTTCAATTTAAACTGTTTTTTCAATGACTTTTCAATAAAGTTAATTAAATGAGAATACTCATCTCAAGATGAACTCAGGAACATTCAGTCAGGGGATTACTTAATCCAACATACACTATGTTTCGCCCTGGAACTGTTTCAAGGAACATCCCCTAGTTTCAACAGTGCCAGCATTTTTCAGCCTTCCTTACTCACGAGCTGTAAAAAGCTGAAGCGTGTTGTAAAAAGAAACAGAAAAAACCATGAAAAGAATAAAAAAGTATAAAAATTATAGAGAAAAATTATATACACCTTAGACCAATGAGGAGGTGGGTGCATAAATCTTGATTTAAAAAAACTAGTTCAGTAAGTAGCACTGCTGAGGTCTTTGGTAAAGCGAATATAAACAGGGGGGTATTGTCACATTGGATTAAACCTGGGTTTAGACATTTATTATGCATATGCGTCTTAATCCTGAGTGCAGTCAGCTGGGATATACAGTCCAAAACTCAAACGTGTGCATCTGGCAAGGGGACATGGTCTGGATGTATTTTGGGTGGAACAAGGGCAGGTCAAAAAGGTACACAATAATTCCACATTTCAGCAGGAACATTCACATTTACGTTCGCCATCATGAAACCTGTATTTAGGAAAGTTGCTCATGCTACATGTCTTAATGTGATGGAATGGGGCTAGGTCCTCCAATAAACACAAACTTTTTCTAAATATGTAGGAGGCATATATACAGTCATTACCAAACAAGGCTCGTAGTTCAGTGTTAAATTCACTTTAAAGACAGAGAAGAGAAGGTATCCTACTAGCGTAGGGTCAGCTATTATATGAGAGCTTTTTTAGGGAAACTTTTAGGATTAGTTAAGATTCGAGTTTGAATACTCAGCTCAATGTTGATTAATATACGAGGAGATATAAGAAGCAAATCTCCTTGACTTTTTAGTGATGATTAGTGAGTCATTGTACATTGCTTGTTGGGTAGCAGTATAAAGAGTAAGCTTTGATGGGAGGGTATGGGAAAATGGGAACAGCTTTTGCTTTGCACTATACCTTTTTTATGGTTAAATATTCCTTTATATATCACCTATTGAATAAAACTTTATATATCACTTATTCTAATAAAACTAATTTAACAGAAAGTTGCTTATTTTGTGCAGTACTCCACTGGAAGTTTTAGGGATGGTTACCCTCTTAATCCCTCAATGTTTTTCACAATCCTCTTGCAATTTAACAACTTTGAATAACTGTCATCAGCAAATTTAATTGCTTCACTAGTTATTCCCATCTCTAGATCATTTCTATGTTAAAAAGCAGTGGTTCCAGCACAGACCCCTGGGGGACCCCACTATCTACTCTTCTCCATTGAGAATACTGACCATTTAATCCTACTTTCTGTTCTCTATCTTTTAACCCATTTTTAATCCACAATGGGATATTTTCTCCTATCCCATGACTTTCTAATTTTTTCTGGAGTCTTTTATAAGTACTTTATCAAATACCTTTAGTGGAGGAGTGGCCAAGTGGTTAGGGTGGTGGACTTTGGTCCTGGGGAACTGAGGAACTGAGTTCAATTCCCACTTCAGGCACAGGTAGCTCCTTCTGACTCTGGGCAAGTCACTTAACCCTCCATTGCCCCATGTAAGCCGCATTGAGCCTGCCATGAGTGGGAAAGCGCGGGGTACAAATGTAACAAAAAAAAAATCCAGATACAAAGTAGGAACTGGTTCACCTTTAGCCACATGCTTATTCACCCCTTCAAAGAAATGTAGTAGATTGGTGAGGCAAGATTTCCCTTCACTAAATCCATGCTGGCTTTGTCTCATTAATCCACACTTATGGATATGCTCTGTAAATCTGTTCTTTATAATCTCTGCCATTTTGCCTGACACTGATAACAGGCTCACCGGTCTATAATTTCCTGGATCACATCTGGAACCCTTTCTAAAAACTGGAATTGGCCACCCTCCAATCTTCCAGTACCATGCTGGAATTTAAATACAAATTACATATCACTAACAATAGCTCTGCAAATTCATTTTTCATTTAGTAGTACTCTGGGTTGTATACCATTCAGTCCAGGCTATTTGCTACTCTTCAATTTGTCATATTGCTCCATTACATCATCCAGGTTTACAGAGATTTGTTTCAGTTTCTCTGACTCATCAGCAATGAATACCATTTCTGGCACTCGTATCTTTCCCACATTTTTCTCGGTGAAGACCAAAGAAAAGAATTAATTTAACCTCTCTGCTATGGCCTTATCTTCCCTGAGTGCCCCCTTTATCCCTCGGACATCTAGGGGTCCAACTGATTCTTTTACTGGCTCTGTGCTTCTAGTATATCTAAAAAAGCTTTTACTATATGTTTCTTTTCTTTACTATATATCTTCTTTTCAAAGTCTGTTTTTCCCTTCTTTATCAGCGCTTTATATTTAACTTGCCATTCCTTATGCTGTTTCCAATTCTTTTCAATTGGATCCTTCTTCCATTTTCTGAAAATTTCTTTTAGCTCTAATAGCTTCCTTCACCTCACTTTTTAAACATGCTAATTTTCTCATAGTCTCTTGCTGCCATGATTCACCTCAATGCCACTGAACTGTCCCTTGGATCTGCGCTTCTCTCCACATGCCATTCGTAACATGAGTGGCACCAGCCTGTGGCATCCATATTGGAGTGGCAACTCCAGAGGCCAAACAGCACATGTGTTGCATGCTGTTAGGCTCTATCAGTGGCCTCCCTTATACAAATTGCAGCAACAACAAAAACAAAAAACCCTCCTTCATCCAGAGACTAACTTGTTTACTGTCTCTGCAGTTGTTGCTGTTTAGATGTGCAGCACAAAAAATATTTTCTGTGGACGTTTTCTTTATTCATTAATTTTTTTCTATTGGAGCATTTCACGATGGCAGGAGCTGGAGGAATTTGGACTGACGTATGCTTTGCTGGTAATTCCCCATCTATTTTCTTTAGCTCTTCTTGTGCTAACATGTGTCCTGTTAATTACTGGCATTCTTTTTCTTTTCCCTTTATTTAGTTTTGTAAAGGACTTAAATACAAGCTGATGCATGCCATTACCTTCTCTTACATGAGCACGCAGTTATAAAATGCATTACTGTAGCTGGGTCCCCCTTCCAGGACCCAGCCGGGCTCGACCCTTCTTAGCTTCCTTCTTCACCAGACTGTTGCCTCGCTCCACACCACCTTGGCCTGTTCTGGGAACTCAGCGCCAGACCCCCTGAGAGCTTGCAGGACTTCCTCCTCTCTCTATTGTTTCCACAGAGGCTCAATCAAGGCAAAAAGTTTATAGAAAAAAAAAAACTTTATTTTCTTGCTTCCATTCAGCATAGACACAAAAGGAAAACACCTTACTCCCAGGTTGTTAAGTCTTGCTGCCAAAGTCTCATTCAGGGTTTAAGCAGTCCATATAACTTCACTTTAGCCAAAATTGCTTCTTTTAGAGAACAGGACATTATCAGAAAGAAAACACAATAGCTTGGTAGGTTGCAGGCCCAGACCTTTTCAGTATGAAACAGTTTACACAGTCTTTCTTACAGCACAGCTACACAGTCCCACCTGGTTCAGACTGGGGTTTCAATTGTGCCCAGCCCTCTTTCTCTCCCAGGGGCTGCACCTGTTTCCTCTTTAGTAGAGATCTCCCTCAGCGCCTCAGTCTCTCTCCTCTGGTCTTCCACCAGTCTCTCCAAGGCACAGCTAGCCACCCTCTTACAGCAGCTTTTCGGGTTTGAGCCAGAGCTCCAATCTCCATCTGTTCCTCCTCTAGTCCTTCAGTAACCTCCATTTTATCCTCCTCTTCAACTTCCCCCGCCCCCAACCTCTCCAGCTGGCCCTCATCACCTTCCTCAGAGACCATTTCCCAATCTTCTATCTCATCCCCTAACTCTTGCACAGCCGGGTGGGGAAGAGAGGGATTCTGGGACTGGTAGTTCCTCCTCTTCTTCCTTAACCCGGCCAACCTCTCTGCCTCCGGTAGCGCAGCTTTCTGAATGTGGGTGTTGTGCACATGAAGTCTGCCCTGTTGGGGTTCCCCGGCGGCCTGCACCCCCCTTCTGCGTGCCTTCCCGGATCCCCTTTCACCTACCCTCTCACAATTACCTACAGACTTGAAAGCAATCAACGAAAAAACTATCTTTCGAAAATCTCTGAAGACATTCTTCTTCAACAAGGTCTACAATGAGAACCTATAGCCTCACTAAGTCACTTCACCAACCCACTCAATTATGAACGCCCACCTTCTATAACTACCCTAATCAATCTCTTCCTTCTTCTTTCTTCCCTTCCTTAATCGCTACACATTACTAAATGTATTTGATATCCTGAAATGACAATATTAACAAATCTATGTAAGCCACATTGAGCCTGCAAATAGGTGGGGGAATGTGGGATACAAATGCAATAAATAAATAAATAAAATAAATAAACTACTTAAAGCAAGAGTGAATAATCAAATACAAACATTCCAGCTGCCTCCCAAGAGTAGCGGAAGAGGAAGAAGAGGCAGCAATGCTCCACAATCCAAGCAGAGGTGAAGGCAGGACGGACCCCCATTCTATCAGATTTAACATTAATGGGCTGTACTGAGATGTTCCAGTCAGTCCTAGCCTTCTTGTCCCCTCCGTCCCCATCCCCAATCAGAGTACCACAGGTCAAACTGATCCTAACTTCCTCCCAAGGAGGAAGACTTATAAGGTGTCATCAAACTCTAGTGGAAAGAGTGTAAACTCACGTGACTGGACTAGTCTGGAGGGACGAGGAGGAACTAGTTTATTTAATTGGGCAGAGAGTGGGGTAGAGGCGAGAATACCTGTCAGCAATTGCACACACGTTGAACATGACCTCAGAATATCTTCCCAGCCTGCCAAGTTGCATGAGAGTCAGATCCACGAGATTCCCATCCACGTACAGCAGCTGCATACAACCATGGAACGCTGTCTGGTTCGACTGGCAGCCCGAGTCTCCTACTGGTTTTGGACACCCTAAAATTCAGTCAGTTTTAATGAAAATTTACAAGAATTTCCCTAGGAGACACTGAGTAGGGGCATTTGATTTTTTTTTAAAACAAATGTTTCATATTTACAGTAGAATCAACATACAACAAAAAATTAAGTAATCATAATCATAAAACTTTCTAGATCAGCGAGGTTTATCACTGCATGGACTCTCACCTCCAAAAAAGTACACATCCCCTGTCAGAAGCTGGAACTCAGTGGGATAATTAACTCTGAATTCAGCTCCTTCATCCTCATCAATGATAACCACAGCAGAGCCCTCCCTTGCCACCAGAAGCACGGCATGCCAGAAACCATCATTGAGCCGGTAGCCTATAGACGTATAAAGAGAAAAGAAAAAGGGACAGTGAGCAAATATGAAAAAAGAACCAGCACTGGGATAAGTGATGCTTTCTCCATGTCTCAGCAGAAGATCTGGGGCAATCTCAAGGGCAGGACCATACCAAGTTATAATTGCATCCAATCAGGCTCATTTTCAAAAGAGAAAAACATCTAAAAAGTGACACAAGTCCGCTTAATCCGTATTTTCAAAACTTATTTTTAGACATTTTTCTATGAAGTCCATCAGATGTATGGCCAAATCTCAAGGAGGCGTTTAAGGGGCATGTTCAGGGCGGGACTTGGGCGTTCCTTAGATGTTTTTCAGCCATACTGGAACAAACCAAAAACGTCCAGGAATAAAACTAAGACGTTTTGAGCTAGACCTGTTTTTAGAATGAATAAGGCACAAAAAGGTGCCCTAAATGACCAGATGACCACTGGAGGGAATCAGGAATGACCTCGCCTTATTCCCCCAGTGGTCACTAACCCCCTCCCAACCCCCCAAAAATGTGATGAAAAACATTACTTGCCAGCCTCTGTGCCAGCCTCAGATGTTATATGCAGGTCCATCAGAATAGCATGCAGGTCCCTGGAGTAGTCTAGTAGTGGGTGCAGTGCACTGCAGAGGTGAACCCAGCCTCCTACCTCTCCCTACCTCTTACAATTGTGGAGGAACCTGAGAGCCCTCCAAAACTCACCAGAAACCCACTGTATCCACATATAGGTGCCCCCTTCATCCATAAGGGCTATGGTAGTGGTGTACAGTTGGGGGTAGTGAGTTTTGGGGGGCCCAGTAGACCAAGTAAGGGAGCAATGGTCAGATGTGTACCTGGGAGCATTTTAGTGCCCCCTAGAGTGCCCTATTGCTGTGCTGGGATGTCAGGGGGACCAGTCTACTAAAAATGCTGGCTGCTCCTACATCCCAATGGCTTGATTTTGTACGTTTTGCACTTGAACGTTTTCTTTTCCAAAATGGACCAAAAAAATACGCCCAAATCACAAAACGTTCAAAATACAAAATGTCAATAGTATTAAAAAAAAAAGATAGACGTTTTTCTTTTTCGAAAATGACCTTCTTTCCTGTTCAGAATTTGGATGTTTTGTGTAAAATGTCCAAATTCAGATTTAGACATCATACTGAAAATGCCCCTCTTTGTGACTCAAATACCACAACCTCCTCACTTCACTGCCAACAATGAATGAAACAGTGGGCTCGAGTAATTTTTATACCTCTTCCATATTAGCACCCTGTGCTACTGCACCACTCTCACGGCCCTTGGTACAGCGCTACTCAAGGTTCTTCAGTTCCCAGTGGATATTAACTGCCATTCAGAAAGATCACGTCTATAGGAAACTAAAGTGAGTTTTAGGAGGTATTGGAACTAATTTTAAAAGGCATTTCAAAGGTAAATAGCATTTTATGAACACAAATGATCTTTTGTGAACCACCTCACCCTTCAGAAAATAAGTTGCATCAGAAGGGGTGGGATGGTTCAGAGAGAAAGCTCTGGTGCAGTCTGCAAGTAGCCTATGAGTGCCACTGCCTGGGCAAAGACTGGAGATAATTTTCAGGCATGGGGGAGAGGGAGGAAATTGTGAGCTTTGCAGGGCTGGGAAGGGAGAGATGCAACAGGAGGAAGAAGGGAGAACTAACAGGGGGTGAATATGTAACACATGCACCTTGAACAGATATGCCACTGTTTGTGTGTGCCAAAGAGGATGTGTAAATGTGTTTGTGTATTTCCTGTAGGTTAATATTAAAAAAGAAAATATGCACATACTTTCCCTTATAAAATAGGTGTTATATTACTATGAATATGTGCCATCAAGTTAGATGGTCCATTACAATTATCTTTATTATCAGCTTTGGTACAGTGGATCCTTTATTTATTTATTTCCTCCCACATGCATCATTTCCGGCGGTAATCAGCAATTGGCACGTGCCGACCAGTCACCGTGCGTGTAGCGTGTGAGCCCATACCGCTAGATCAATGGATGGCGTTAAGGGCTCAGGCCGGTTTTAGACACAGGCTAATTTCAGTTTTACCGCATGCCCTTTTCCCGTCCCATTAAAAAAAAAAGCCCTTTTTTGCAGACACGGTAAAAACTGGCCCGGTGCACCCAAAATATGCACCTACACTGCTACAGGCCACTTTTTACCGCGGCTTAGTAAAAGGACCCCTGAATCATATCTACTCAATTGTCTGAGGCTCAACCATATAGAAAGATTGCTTACCTGTAATGTGGGTTTTCCATGGACCTCAGTAATACAGACTAATGCAGACACAGGATGATGAGGTCAGTTGATGTTTCCCAACCCAGACCACTGCTCCTCATGCCCAGTTAAAGTTTCAAAGTTTTCACTGGGCATGCACCAAATCTCCCAGGGCTCCAGTCTGTCCTCAAGCTATTTGCCTTTTCATCCACATTGTATCTCTTATCCAAGGGGGACGGTGGGAGGCACTATGTGACTATTAGACCAAGGTCTACAGAGAACTCCTAATACAGCTAAACAATCTGACTTTCTCCATAGACCACCAATCTAACACAGCCACAGTAAGGCAACTTTAAAGCTCAAGGTAGCCTATGTTAAATGCTCTTATGATTAGTAGAATGATGTGGTAGCTATATTAGTCCACTTTTAAAGGTAATAAATAGAAATTTAAAAAAAAAAGAAAAGAAAATAAGATGATACTTTTTTTATTGGACTAAACAAACTTTTTTTATTAGTTTTCAAAGGTAACCTTTCTTCTTCAGATCAAAAACCAAAAGCCCACAACCTGCCCAATGCTCCTCCCATAGCCATACCCCATTTTGGGATCTGCGCCGTAGAATTCACACAGACTACATTATAAAATACGCTTACCGAGTAGTGCACATAACGTTTAATTATTGCAAATTAGTGCTGATAATTGCTTATTACCATCCAATAATCAGTGCTGATTAGCTCATTATCAAAATAAATTGTGTGTGCAAATCACCTACACATGCCGATTTGTGCATGTAATTCAAGACGCCATATGTAGAATTATGTGCATAGGTGTGGACTAACATCTGCTGGTGAGAGCATTCTCGAATTCTCACTTTCTGCCTGTGGAGTGGGACACACACAGATAACACTTAATTCTGACATTATTTCTGTGGTTTGGGCATTTCTGGTACATTTCAATACAGCTCTAGAGATAGGTTACAGAAAACAAACTCCACAGGTCTTAAGCTTAAGCCCACCCACCCTGCCCCTCAACCGCCCCAACCACCCCAAGACTGACACTTTCTAAATAGCTTTCCTGCATAAACTACTTATCACTAATTAACTCCTCCCTAATTACAAGCCCATCATAGTACACCTGTTCATACCCATTTCAACCAATCAAGATGACTTTTATTCTCTGTAATAATTGTTGTGCTTTAGTTTCAAGGCCAATCATCTGGAAAAAGCTTGTCCTGTTTTCAGCTCGCTAGTTTAAAACAAGAGCTCAGTAAAGTAAAGCAGGAATTGAATGTACTTAAAGCAGCTTCTAGGACTGCACAAAATCATACCAAATTCGCACCACTGCCTCAAAGAATAAAACCACCTAAGAATAGATGGTTCACGGTAGGCTCAGGCAGACTTCGTTATGTGACTCAGAAGCATCCACCCTTACAAGTGTTGCCCCTACAGAATTCCTTTGCTCCATTATAGCACTGTGATGTTCCTGAACATAGAACTGAGGTGGAAGAAAAAGCAATGAAGGTGGAACAAAAAGATATGAAGGCACCCAAAGAGAAAAGACACCCCCAAATCACAAATGTTGAAACACATACCAGGTAATGTAGATGGAAAGCGATGACCACAAATGTTCGCAGTCTAAGCAATAAAGTTCATGACCTTCAAGCCCTGATGTTGGAGGCAGACTTGGATGTTGTTGCAATCATGGAGACATGGTTCAATGGTTTCCATGAATGGGATACAAACATGCCAGGCTATAATCTATTTGGGAAGGATAGAGATGGTCGTAAAGGTGGAGGAGTAGCTCTATATCTCAGAAATGATATCGCAGCGACTGAAATGACAGGGACCTGGGAAAAGAAAAAGCGATACGGATCACCTTAAAAAGAGATGATAGAACCTCTGCACAAGTGGGTGTTGTCTACGACCCCCCCCCCCCCCCCGACACAACTGGAGGAACTAGATAAAGATCTGATCGCGGATATTCAAAAGTTGGGAAAGAAAAGAGAGGTGCTGTTGCTGGGAGATTTCAATCTGCCGGATGTAGATTGGAAGGTTTCATCTGCAGAATCGGAAAGAAGTAGAGAGATCGTGGATGCTTTTCAAAGTGCTCTGCTCAGACAAATGGTGACGGAACCCACGAGGGAGGGAGCGATGCTGGATCTGGTGCTCACAAATGGGGATAGTGTGTCAAATGTCCAAGTGGGTGACCACCTGGGCAGCAGTGACCATCAAACAGTTTGGTTTGATATGACAGCTGAAGTGGAGGGCGGCCACTCAAAACTCAAAGTCCTGGATTTCAAGAATGCTGACTTTAGTAAAATGGGGGAATACATGAGGAAAGAGCTGGGAGAGCGAACGAGAAGTGGAAGGACAGTGGTCCAGGCTGAAAGAAGCTATAAATAGGGCCACAAACCTTTATGTAAGGAGAGTAAATAAAAGCAAGAGAAAAAGGAAACCGATATGGCTCTCCAAGCAAGTGGCTGAGAAAATAAAGCCTAAAGAGTTGGCGTTCCTAAAATACAAAAAAACTCAAGAAGAGGAACACGGGATGAAACTGAAAGAAGCCAAGAGAGAGATACGTCTGGCGAAAGCACAAGCGGAAAAACAAATGGCTAGAAATGTAAGGAGGAGTGTCAAAAAGTTCTTCAGGTATATTAATGAAAGGAGGAAGACTAAAAAGGGAATTGTGAGACTGAAAGATGCTGCGAACCGCTATGTAGATAATGATGAAGAAAAAGCAAATTTGCTAAATAGATACTTTTGTTCAGTTTTCACAGAAGAAAATCCTGGAGAAAGGCTGCAATTGACTGGCAAAAGCACGAATGAGAATGGAGTGGATAGAGCACTGTTCATGGAAGAGAGTGTGTATGAACAACTTAAAAATCTAAAGGTGGACAAAGCAGTGGGACCAGACGGGATCCACCCCAGGATATTGAGGGAGCTCAGAGAGGTCATGGCGGGTCCTCTTAAAGATTTGTTTAATAAATCCTTGGAGACGGGAGAGGTTTCATGGGATTGGAGAACGGCGGACGTGGTCCCTCTTCACAAAAGTGGTGATAGGGAAGAAGCTGGAAACTACAGGCCGGTAAGCCTCACTTCGGTTATTGGAAATGTAATGGAAGCGATGCTGAAGGATAGTGAATTTCCTGGAAGCCAATACTTTGCAAGATCTGAGACAACATGGTTTTACCAAAGGTAAATCGTGCCAAACGAATCTCATTGAATTCTTTGACTGGGTGACCGGAGAATTGAATCATGGATGTGCTATAGACGTAATCTACTTGGATTTCAGCAAAGCTTTTGACACGGTTCCCCACAGGAGGCTCTTGAATAAACTCGACAGGCTGAAGATAGGACCTGATGTGGTGAACTGGATTAGGAACTGGTTGATGGACAGACGCCAGAGGGTGGTGGTTAATGGATTCGCTCGGATGAGGAAAAGGTGAGTAGTGGAGTGCCTCAGGGATCGGTGCTGGGGCCAATTCTGTTCAATATATTTGTGAGTGACATTCCCGAAGGGTTAGAAGGTACAGTTTGCCTATTTGCGGATGATATTAAGATTTGTAACAGAGTGGACAACCCGGAGGGAGTGGAAAACATGAAAAAGGATCTGTGGAAGCTAGAAGAATGGTCTAAGGTCTGGCAATTAAAATTCAATGCGAAGAAATGCAAAGTGATGCACTTAGGGAGTAGAAATCCACGGGAGGCGGTGGAGAGTCTAATATGTACGGACGGGGAGAGGGATCTTGGGGTGATAGTATCTGAGGTTCTGAAGGCGACAGAACAGTGTGACAAGGCGGTGGCCGTAGCTAGAAGGTTGCTAGGCTGTATAGAGAGAGGTGTGACCAGCAGAAGAAAAGAGGTTTTAATGCCCCTGTATAAGTTGTTGGTGAGGCCCCACCTGGAGTATTGTGTTCAGTTTTGGAGGCCATATCTTGCCAAGGATATAAAAAGAATTGAAGTGCTGCAAAGAAAAGCTACAAGAATAGTAATGGATTTGCGTTACAAGACGTATGAGGAAAGACTTGCTGACCTGAACATGTATACCCTGGAGGAAAGGAGAAACAGGGGTGATATGATACAGACATTCAAATATTTGAAAGGTATTAATCCGCAAACAAACCTTTTCCATAGATGGGAAGGCGGTAGAACTAAAGGACATGAAATGAGATTGAAGGGGGGAAGACTCAAGAAAAATGTCAGAAAGTATTTTTTCATGGAGAGAGTGGTGGATACTTGGAATGCCCTCCTGCTGGAGGTGGTGGAGATGAAAACGGTAACGGAATTCAAACATGCGTGGGGTAAACATAAAGGAATCCTGTTCAGAAGGAAGAGATCCTCAGAAGCTTAGCCGAGATTGGGTAGCAGAGCCGGTGGGGGGAGGCAGGGCTAGTGCTCTGGGCAGACTTCTACGGTCTGTGCCCTGAAAATGGCGGATATAAATCAAGGTAAGGTATACACAAAAAGTAGCACATATGAGTTTATGTGGCATGCTTCATAAACATAAAAACCCTTATATTCTGCGTAACTTATGTGCACAAAGCACAATAAAGACATACCTAGTATGATGTTGAAAAGAACATAGACTTTGGCGCAAAATAATGATGTTGATAAATTCATATTTATAAATTATATGGAAAACGGAATGACGAATGAGGTGATTAAATCTGCAGATGATACAAAACTATTCAAGGTTGTTAAAACACGTGTGGACTGTGAAATATTGCATGAAGACTTTAGGAAATTGGAAGACTGGGTGACCAAATGGCAGATGAAATTTAATATGGACAAATGCAAGGTGATGCATATTGGAAAGAATAATCCAAGTCACAATTACCTGATGTTAGGGTCCACCTTGGGGGTCAGCGCTCATGAAAAAGATCTGGGTGTTATTGTAGATAATAAGCGGAAATCTTCTGTTCAGTGTGTGACGGCAGCCAAAAAAGCAAACAGGATGCTAGGAATTATTAGGAAAGGGATGGTAAATAAAACCAAAAATACTATAATGCCTCTGTACCGCTCCATGGTGCATCCACACCTTGAGTATTGTGTTCAGTTCTGATTGTCGTATTTCAAAAAAGATAAAGCGGAATTAGAAAAGTTTCAATTGAAGAGATACTAAAATGATAAAGGGGATGGAACTCCTCTCGTATGAGGAAAGGCTAAAGAAGTTAGGGCTCTTCAGCTTGGAAAAGAGACGAATGAGGGGAGATATGATTGGGGTCTACAAAATCCTGAGTGGTGTAGAATGAACAGAAGTAAACTGATTTTTTACTTGTTCCAAAAGAACAAAGACTAGGGGACACTCGAGGAAGTTACATGGAAATACTTTTAAAACAAATAGAAGGAAATCAGCAATAGTTCGCCTGATCTTGAAAAAGCCATCTTCTGAGTTCTTGCTCACTATTGGTCAGTCTTTGTTTCCTTTCTAAAATCTTAGAAAATATTGTCTTCACTCAAACCACCACGAAAATGATAGTGGGGATGGGACGACTTTCCTATGAAGAGAGGCTGAGAAGGCTAGGGCTTTTCAGCTTGGAGAAGAGACGGCTGAGGGGAGATATGATAGAAGTGTATAAAATAATGAGTGGAATGGATCGGGTGGATGTGAAGCGACTGTTCACGCTATCCAAAAATACTAGGACTAGAGGGCATGAGTTGAAGCTACAGTGTGGTAAATTTAAAACGAATCGGAGAAAATTTTTCTTCACCCAACGTGTAATTAGACTCTGGAATTCATTGCCGGAGAACGTGGTACGGGCGGTTAGCTTGACGGAGTTTAAAAAGGGGTTAGATAGATTCCTAAAGGACAAGTCCATAGACCGCTATTAAATGGACTGGAAAAATTCCTCATTTTTAGGTATAACTTGTCTGGAATGTTTTTACGTTTGGGGAGCGTGCCAGGTGCCCTTGACCTGGATTGGCCACTGTCGGTGACAGGATGCTGGGCTAGATGGACCTTTGGTCTTTCCCAGTATGGCACTACTTATGTACTTATGTACTTATGTACCTTTGTTGAGCAGTCCCTTGCCCTTCATCCTAGACCAATGGTTCCGAACCCTTGTCCTGGAGGCACCTCAGCCAGTTAGGTTTTCAGGATATTCACTGTGAATATTCATGAGAGAGTGTATGCAAATCTCTCTCATTAGTATTCATTGTCGATATCCTGAAAACCTGACTGGCTGGGGTGCCTCTAGGACCAGGTTTGGGAACCACTGTCCTAGATAATCTGGTTCTCATCCCATTTTAACATTGAAACAGTTCTTGCAGGTCTCCTCAGTGAAATTCACTTCCATTTAGAAAACACCATATCGTATTGGCAGTTTCCCTTGATCTCTCAGCAGCTTTTAATCTAGTACATAAGTAAATAAGTAATGCCATACTGGGAAAAGACCAAGGGTCCATCGAGCCCAGCATCTTGTCCACGACAGCGGCCAATCCAGGCCAAGGGCACCTGGCAAGCTTCCCAAACGTACAAACATTCTATACATGTTATTCCTGGGATTTTGGATTTTTCCAAGTCCGTTTAGTAGCGGTTTATGGACTTGTCCTTTAGGAAACCGTCCAACCCCTTTTTAAACTCTGCTAAGCTAACCGCCTTCACCACATTTTCCGGCAATGAATTCCAGAGTGGATCACTCTTCTCTTCTTTCTTGCTTTTCTTCACTTGGCTTTTTACCGGAACAGTCTTAACCTGGTTTTCTTCTTTTCTCTTTGACTGCTCTCAGGTTATCACAGCCACTTCAACCTCTGCCTCTTGATAATTAACCTGTGGAGCTCCTCAGGGTTCAATCCTCTTCTCCTTGCTCTTTAACCTTTTCTTGAGTCCACTCACAAACCTTATCCAGTTGTTTGGGATCTCCTGTTACATATATGCAGACGATATTCTGTAGATTTGGCCCATAAATCCCTTCTCTCCATCTCTAACTTCCCTTCAAGATTGTTTAAATTCAGTATCCAATTGGCTCAGGGACTACAAATTAATTCTTAATAAACAGAAGACGGTAGCTTGCTGGTTCAAAGGAGGCCTTACCCCTTCAAAATTCCCACAACACTTATTTGGAACTCAAATATTTGGAGCTCATTTTCAAAGCACTTAGCCTTCCAAAGTTCCATAGGTTTCTATGGAACTTTGGAAGGCTAAGTGCTTTGAAAATATGCCTCCAATTCATCCTGTAGAAACTTTTCACTATCTTGGCGTACTCTTGGATTCAAAGTTATCCTTCTCAGTTCAGGTTTCTCAACTTTGCAAATTTTACCCTTTGACAGCTAGGATTTCTTCAATAGAATTTAGATAATAATTCTTTGCATGCGCTGATCCTTTCCTTATTCATCTCCAATCTGGACTATTGTAATGTGGAGGGGCATAATCGAACAGGGGCGCCCATCTCTAAGGACGGCGCCACGAAGGGACGGGAAAACCCATATTATCAAAACAAGATGGGCGTCCATCTTTCGTTTCAATATATGGTCGCAGACGTCCAACATCTCGACCTTAGAGATGGCCGATCTAAATGTTGAGATCGCCGACCTTAGAGATGGGCGACCTCGGTTTTCGCCGATAATGGAAACTGAGGACGCCCACCTCAAAAACGACCAAATCCAAGGCATTTGGTCGTGGGAGGAGCCAGCATTCGTACTGCACTGGTCCCCCTCACATGCTAGGACACCAACCAGGCACCCTAGGGGGCACTGCAGTGGACTTCCTAAATTGCTCCCAAGTCCATAGCTCCCTTCCCTTGTGTGCTGAGCCCCCCAAAACCCACTACCCACAACTGTACACCACTACCATAGCCCTTATGGGTGAAGGGGGGCACATACATGTGGGTACAGTGGGTTTTGGGGGGGTTTGGAGGGCTCAACATTTACCACCACAAGTGTAAGAGGTAGGGGGGTGGGCTTGGGTTTGCCTGCCTGAAGTGCACTGCACCCACTAAAAACTGCTCCAGGGACCTGCATACTGCTGTGATGGAGCTGGGTATGACATTTGAGGCTGGCATAGAGGCTGGAAAAAATGTTTTTAAATTTTTTGGGTGGGAGAGGGTTGGTGAAGTAATGGGAAGTAATGGGAGGTCATCCCCGATTCCCTCCGGTGGTCATCTGGTCATTTCGGGCACCTTTTCAAGGCCTGGACGTGAAAATACTTTGATGTTATACCGATCTGCTGGCTTATTTTCCACGTTGGATTTTGCAGATCATTTGCCTTGCTGTTTTTTGGGACCTACAATCAATCTCTGAAGAAAGGACATCACCAAGCAATCAAACGCACATCACACAGCACAAGAGGTCACGTAGACGCAAAAACATTTTGGCATTCGATATACAACTACTGGTCAGCACCAACTGACTCTATAAATTACCTTGTAGAATAGGAAAAGAGATGTATCTCTGTTCTAAATGAAATAGCCCCCATACGAACTAAATCCTCATACAAACACAATAAAACCCCATGGTTCAACGACAAACTAAAAAAAAACTAAAAGCAATATCCAGATGACTCAAACAAGCATGGAGAAAAAACAAAAATGCACAAACTCTAAACATATGGAAGGATTCACAAAAAAAAATACAAATATGGGATAAAACAATCCAAACGGAATTACTATAAAGCACAAGTAGGAACAGATTACAAAGACATGAAGAAATTATACAAGCTACTGGACAAGCTACTAGAAACCAAACCAGTCACCACATAAACTTAAGCATCCCGCCAGCAGTCGAACTTAGTAACATAGTAAATGATGGCAGATAAAGACCTGTACAGTCCATCCAGTCTGCCCAACAAGATAAACTCATTTTACATGGTATGTGTTACTTTATATGTATACCTGAATTTGATTTGTCCTTGCCTTTCTTTAGCCACAGACTGTAGACGTCTGCCCAGTACTGTTCTTGTACTAAGTTCTGAAGCTAATGTCGAAGCCCCGTAAAATTTACACTCCAGCCCATCCCTATCTATTCAGTCACGATCAGGGCGTAGACCATAGAAGTCTGCCCAGCTCCCGTTTTATTTCCCCAATTACCGGCATCACCACCCAGTCTCTGCTAAGATTCCATGGAACCATTCCTTCTAAACCGGATTCCCACGCATGTTTGAATTCTCTTACTGTTTTCATCTCCCCCACCTCCCGCGGGAGGGCATTCCATATATCCACCACCCTCTCTGTTAAAAAAATACTTCTTGACATTAGTCCTGAGTCTGCCCCCCTTCAACCTCAATTCATGTCCTCTCATTCTACCACCTTCCCGTCTCAGAAAAAGGTTCATTTGCGGATTAATACCTTTCAAATATTTGAAAGTCTGTATCATGTCACCTCTGTTTCTCCTTTCCTCCAAAATATACATGTTCAGGTCAGCAAGTCTCTCCTCGTACAGTTTGCAATGCAAATCCCAAACCAATTTTGTAGCTTTTCTATACTTCAAAGAAAAATTTGTTAAAGCTCTCCACCGCTTACTGTCAACTGATCGATTCATTGCTAATCTCACATCCCACCTAAACTACTTATTCCAGAAAGGCCTATTCCCCAAGGATAGAGGCTACATCTTACTCACACCGATACCTGAAGACACCAAGAAAAATACAAATGAAATCACTAACTATTGACCAGTAGCATCCATCCCACTCACAACCAAATTAATGGAGGGCACCATAACCAAACTACTCACGGAATACATCAACAAATTCTCAATACTGCATAAATCGCAATCTGGTTTCAGTCCTCTTCATAGTACAGAAACTGTACTAGTCACTCTACTGGCCAAATTCAAGCAAGAAATTGCAATAGGTAATAACATTCTTCTACTCCAATCCGACAAGTTGAGCATATTCAATATGGTAGACCACAACATACTACTAAGAATACTCGACAAGATAGGTATTGGAGAGAATATACTCAAATGGATCAAGGGGTTCCTAACAACAAGGTCAAATCAAGTAAAGTGAAACTAAACCATTTCACCACCCTAAAAGCTGAGTGTGGAGTACCACAGGGATCACCTCTCTCACCCATCCTATTCAACCTAATGATGACCCCACTAGCCAAATCCATATCCAATCAAGGCCTTAATTCTTTTCTCTTCACGGATGTCACAATATATATACTTTTCAAATCAAACCCATCTGAAATTGCAAACGCAATCACGTACAGTATGAGCATCATGGAACCCTGGGTAATGGCATTCAAATTAGTACATAAGTACATAAGTAATGCCACATTGGGAAAAGACCAAGGGTCCATCGAGCCCAGCATCCTATCCACGACAGCGGCCAATCCAGGCCAAGGGCATCTGGCAAGCTTCCCAAACGTACAAACATTCTATACATGTTATTCCTGGAATTGTGGATTTTTCCCAAGTCCATTTAGTAGCGGTTTATGGACTTGTCCTTTAGGAAACCGTCTAACCCCTTTTTAAACTCTGCCAAGCTAACCGCCTTCACCACGTTCTCCGGCAACGAATTCCAGAGTTTAATTACGCATTGGGTGAAGAAAACTTTTCTCCGATTTGTTTTAAATTTACTACACTGTAGTTTCATCGCATGCCCCCTAGTCTTAGTATTTTTGGAAAGCGTGAACAGATGCTTCACATCCACCTGTTCCACTCTACTCATTATTTTATATACCTCTATCATGTCTCCCCTCAGCCGTCTCTTCTCCAAGCTGAAAAGACCTAGCCTCCTTAGTCTTTCTTCATAGGGAAGTCGTTCCATTCCCGCTATCATTTTAGTGGCCCTTCGCTGCACCTTTTCCAGTTCCACTATATCTTTCTTGAGATGCGGTAACCAGAATTGAACACAATACTCAAGGTGCGGTCGCACCATGGAGCGATACAATAGCATTATAACATCCTCACACCTGTTTTCTATTCGCTTTCCTAGCCGCAGCAGCACACTGAGCAGAAGGTTTCAGTGTATTATCGACGACGACACCCAGATCCCTTTCTTGGTCCGTAACTCCTAACGTGGAACCTTGCATGACCTAGCTATAATTTGGGTTCTTTTTTCCCACATGCATCACCTTGCACTTGCTCACATTAAACGTCATCTGCCATTTAGCCGCCCAGTCTCGTAAGGATAATCCTGTCGCGAGTTAAGAGCTTTGAATAACTTTGTGTCATCAGCAAATGTAATTACCTCGCTAGTTACTTCCATCTCTAAATCATTTATAAATATATTAAAAAGCAGCGGTCCTAGCACAGACCCCTGAGGAACCCCACTAACTACCCTTCTCCATTGTGAATACTGCCCATTTAACCCCACTCTCTGTTTCCTATCCTTCAACCAGTTTTTAATCCACAATAGGACTTTTCCTCCTATCCCATGACCCTCCAATTTCCTCTGTAGCCTTTCATGAGCTACCTTGTCAAACGCCTTTTGAAAATCCAGATTCACAATATCAACCGGCTCCCCTTTGTCCACATGTTTGTTTACTCCTTCAAAGAATTGAAGTAAATTGGTCAGGCAAGATTTCCCCACACAAAAGCCATGCTGACTCGGTCTCAGAAATCCATGTCCTTGGATGTGCTCTGTAATTTTGTTTTTAATAATAGCCTCTACCATTTTCCCCGGCACTGACGTCAGACTCACCGGTCTATAGTTTCCCGGATCTCCCCTGGAACCTTTTTTAAAAATGGGCGTTACATTGGACACACTCCAATCTTCCGGTACCACGCTCGATTTTAAGGATAAATTGCATATCACTAGCAGTAGCTCCGCAAGCTCATTTTTCAGTTCTATCAGTACTCCTTCCGGTCCAGCAGATGTGCTACTCTTCAGTTTGCTGAACTGCCCCATTACATCCTCCAGGTTTACCGTGAAGTCTGTAAGTTTCTCAACAACAAAAAAAACTCACAGAGGGGCATTTTCGAAAGGGACGTCCATGTTTTGATATGGACGTCCTTGCAAAACGTCCTGATCTAGGGGCGGGGAATCCCGTATTTTCGAAACAAGATGGACGTCCATCTTTCGTTTTGAAAATATCGTCAGGGACGTTCAAATCCTTAAATTTGGTCGTCCCTAGACTTGATCGTTTCTGATTTTCGGCGATAATCGAAACTAAGGATGTTCATCTCAGAAACAACCAAATGCAAGCCATTAGGTCGTGGGAGGAGCCAGCATTTCTAGTGCACTGGTCCCCCTGACATGCCAGGACACAAACCGGGCACCCTAAGGGGCACTGCAGTGCACTTCATAAATTGCTCCCAGGTACATAGCTCCTTTACCTTGTGTGCTGAGCCCCCCCCAAAACCCACTACCCACAACTGTACACCACTACCATAGCCCTTACAGGTGAAGGGGGCACCTAGATGTGGATACAGTGGGTTTGTGGTGGGTTTTGGACGGCTCACATTTACCACCACAAGTATAACAGGTAGGGGGGGATGGGCCTGGGTCCGCCTGCCTGATGTGCACTGCACCCACATAAACTGCTCCAGGGATCTGCATACTGCTGTGATGGACCTGAGTATGACATTTGAGGCTGGCATAGAGGCTGGCACAAAATATTTTTTAAGATGTTTTTTGAGGGTGTGAGGGGGTTAGTGACCATTGGGGGAGTAAGGGGAGGTCATCCCTAATTCTCTCCCGTGGTCATCTGGTCATTTTGGGCACCTTTTTGTGCCTTGATCGTAAGAAGAATTGGACCAGGTAAAGTCGTCCAAGTGCTCGTCAGGGGCACTACGAATGCTGGCTCCTCCCACGATCAAAGGGCTTGCATTTGGTTATTTCTGAGATGGGCATCCTTGGTTTCCATTATCGCCGACCAAGTCTAGGGACAACCATCTCTAAGGACGACCTAAATTTCCAGATTTAGGTGTCCCAGACTGTATTATCGAAAAGAAAGATGGAAGTTCATCTTGTTTTGATAATACAGGTTTCCCTGCCCTCCACCGGGACGTTTTGCGAGATCGTCCTCAGCAAACTTGGGCATCCCTTTCAATTATGCCCCTCCACACCATATTTTCTATTGTTATTTTAATATTTTACTGCTGTAATTGTTAATTGCTTATGATTGATTTCTTACTGTACATCACCTTGAGTGAATTCCTTCCCTAATAAAAAAATAAGAGAATGATTAGTTTGGTTCAACTTTATATACCGCCTTACCTAACTAGCAGATCCAAGGGGTTCACAGGCTAAAATGCATCAACTGTGAAACCGAAAGGAGTTACAATAATTAATAGGAAAAAAAACAAAACTAACATACAGGCACATACAAGCACTAAGGGAACATAGGGAGAAACAGGAGGAGGGAAAGGAAACCTAAACATGTATTAGGACAAGAAGTCCGTCAGCAAGGAACCAACCAAAGGAGACGAGAAGTCAAGAAGAAACTAACAATGGGAGAGAAAACTAGAAAAAAGGAATTAGCCATTTGTATCAAATGCTGAACGGAAGAGCCAGGTTATTAAGGGCAATCTGATCACTGAGTTAGCTTGAGAGGGTCTGTTTGAAGTAGTCCCCTTAGATTCAAAACTATATATTGAGGAAAGGTCTCACTTAACTTTCTTTCTGAGACGTTCTGAGAGAAGAGGACATTTCTCTGATAAGTGAACATTATTTTGCTTTGTGGTTTGGGAACTTAAAGATTGGGGTTTAAAGGAGGAATTGTAGGTTAGTGATAGGCACAATAAAAATACAAAAAAGCAAACTTTATCAACTAATCTCCATACTCTTTTCCCCCTAGTTTTAAAACTGAAGATTGCTGAGCTCAGATTCATAAAGCAGGAAAACAGAAGAACAGTAACTCTTGTAGGCACACAGACGAATCAGTCACAACTATGGTGACAAAAAAAAGGGCAGCAGACGATATCCGAACTATCACCTTTATTAAGCATCCAGGACTCGACACGAGTCATGTTTCAGCCAGCAAGGGCCTTCTTCAGGAGTCTACAAACATAAGTGCATAAGCATCGCCCTGCTGGGACAGACCAAGGGTCCATCGAGCCCAGCACTCTGTCACCGACAGCGACAAAAAGAACAAGCAATTTGTCCCGCCCATCCTAGAAATACTGTATTCCCTCGTCCATTCAATAACATTCTATGGCTTTTCCCTCCAGGAAGCCATCCAACTCTTTTTTGAAGTCCGCTAAGTTAACCGCCTTAACCACCTTTTCCGGCAGCGAATTCCAGAGTTTAACTACACGTTGAGTGAAGAAACATTTCCTCAGATTCATTTTAAATTTACCACACTGCAGTTTCATCGCATGCCCCCTTATCCTAGTATTTTTGGAAAGCGTAAACAGATGCGCCACATCGACCAGTTCCATTTCACTCATTATCTTATAGACCTCTATCATATCTCCCCTCAGCCGCCTTTTCTCCAAGCTGAAGAGCCCCAGCCTCTTCAGCCTATCCTGATAGGTGATATCTGCACCTTTTCCAATTCTACTATGTCTTTTTTGAGGTGCAGCGACCAGAATTGAACACAACTCGAGGTGCGGTCGCACCATGGAGCAATACAACAGCAGAATAACACCCTTATTTTTGTTTTCCATCCCTTTCCTAATGATACCCAACATTCTATTTGCTTTGCTAGCGGCAGCAGCACATTGAGCAGAAGTTTTCAACGTATAATCAACGACGACACCTAGATCCCTTTCTCGGTCCGTGACTCCCAACGCTGAACCTTGCATGACGTAGTTATAGTTTGGGTTCCTCTTTCCCACATGCATTACTTTGCATTTGTTCACATTAAACGTCATCTGCCGTTTAGACGCCCAGTCTCGTAAGGTCCTCTTGTAGTTTTTCACAATCTTCCAGCGATTTGAATACTTTGAATAACTTTGTGTCATCTGCAAATTTGATTACCTCACTAGTTACCCCCATCTCTAGGTCATTTATGAATATGTTAAAAAGCAGAGGTCCCAGCACCTATCCCTGAGGGACCCCGCTAACTACCCTTCTCCATTGTGAATATTGACCTTTTAGTCCTACTCTCTGTTTCCTATCTTTCAACCAGTTTTTAATCCACAGTAAGACACTACTTCCCATCCCATGTTCCTCTAATTTCCTCAGTAGTCTTTCATGAGGGACCTTATCAAATGCCTTCTGAAAATCTAGATACACAATATCAACCGGCTCACCTTTGTCCACGTTTGTTTACCCCTTCAAAGAAATGCAGCAGATTGGTGAGGCAAGACTTCCCTTCACTAAAACCATGGTGACTTTGTCCCATTAGTCCATGCTTTTGAACGTGGCTTTTGAACGTGCTCTGTAATTTTGTTCTTGATTATAGTCTCTACCATTTTGCCTGGCACCGACGTCAGACTCACCGGTCTATAATTTCCCAGGTCTCCTCTGGAACCTTTTTAAAATATCAGCGTTACATTAGCTACCCTCCAATCTTTCGGAACCATGCTCGATTTTAAGGATAAATTACAAATCAATAACAGTAGCTCTGCAAGCTCATTTTTCAGTTCTATCAGTACCCTAGGGTGAATATCATCCGGTCCAGGAGATTTGCTACTCTTCAGTTTGCAGAACTGCTCCATTACGTCTTCCAGATTTACAGATATTTCAATAAGTTTTTCCGACTCTTCAGCTACGAATACCCTGTCCGGCACCGGTATCCCACCCAAATCTTCCTCGGTGAAGACTGAAGCAAAGAACTCATTTAGTTTTTCTGCTATTTCTTTGTTTTCCTTGATCGCCCCTTTTACACCCCGGTCATCCAGTGGGCCAACCGATTCTTTTGCCGGTTTCCTGCTTTTAATGTATCTAAAAACATTTTTACTATCAGTTTTACATAGTAACATAGTAAATGACGGCAGAAAAAGACCTGCACGGTCCATCCAGTCTGCCCAACAAGACAAACTCATATGTGCTACTTTTTGTGTATACCCTACTTTGATTTGTACCTGTCCTCATCAGGGCAGGCCGTATAAGTCTGCCCAGCACTATCCCCGCCTCCCAACCACCAGCCCCACCTCCCACCACTGGCTCTGGCACAGACCGTATAAGTCTGCCCAGCACTATCCTCGCCTCCCACCACCGGCTGGCTCTGCCACCCAATCTCGGCTAAGCTCCTGAGGATCCATTCCTTCTGAATAGGATTCCTTTATGTTTATCCCACGCGTGTTTGAATTCTGTTACCATTTTCATTTCCACCATCTCCCGCGGGAGGGCATTCCAAGCATCCACTACTCTCTCCGTGAAAAAATACTTCCTGACATTTTTCTTGAGTCTGCCCCCCTTCAATCTCATTTCATGTCTTCTTGTTCTACCGCCTTCGCACCTCCGGAAAAGGTTCATTTGCGGATTAATACTTTTCAAATATTTGAATGTCTGTATCATATCACCCCTGTTTCTCCTTTCTTCCAGAGTATACATGTTCAGGTCATCAAGTCTCTCCTCATACGTCTTGTAACGCAAATCCCTTACCATTCTCGTAGCTTTTCTTTGCACCGCTTCAATTCTTTTTACATCCTTCGCAAGGTACGGCCTCCAAAACTGAACACAATACTCTAGACGGGGCCTCACCAACGACTTATGCAGGGGCATCAACACCTCCTTTCTTCTGCTGGTCACACCTCTCTCTATACAGCCTAACAACCTTCTAGCTACGGCCACCGCCTTGTCACACTGTTTCGTCGCCTTCAGATCCTCAGATACTATCACCCCAAGATCCCTCTCCCCATCCGTACCTATCAGATTCTCCCCGCCTAACACATACATCTCCCGAGGGTTTCTATTCCCTAAGTGCATCACTTTGCATTTCTTCACATTGAATTTTAATTGCCAAACCTTAGACCATTCTTCTAGCTTCCTCAGATCCTTTTTCATGTTTTCCACTCCCTCCCGGGTGTCCACTCTGTTGCAGATCTTAGTATCATCCGCAAATAGGCAAACTTTACCTTCTAACCCTTCGGCAATGTCACTCACAAATATATTGAACAGAATCGGTCCCAGCACCAATCCCTGAGGCACACCACTACTCACCTTTCCCTCCTCTGAGCGAATTCCATTCACCACCACCCTCTGGCTTCTGTCCGTCAACCAGTTCCTAATCCAGTTCACCACTTTGGGTCCTATCTTCAGCCCTTCCAGTTTACCACTTTGGGTCCTATCTTCAGCCCTTCCAGTTTATTTAAGAGCCTCCTGTGGGGAACCGTGTCAAAAGCTTTGCTGAAATCTAAGTAGATTACGTCCATAGCTCGTCCCTGATTCAATTCTCCTGTCACCCAATCAAAGAACTCAATGAGATTCGTTTGGCACGATTTCCCTTTGGTAAAACCATGTTGTCTCGAATCTTGCAACTTATTGGCTTCCGGGAAATTCACTATCCTTTCCTTCAGCATCGCTTCCATTACTTTTCCAATAATCGAAGTGAGGCTTACCGGCCTGTAGTTTCCAGCTTCTTCCCTATCACCACTCTTGTGAAGAGGGACCACCTCCGCCGTTCTCCAATCCTTCGGAACCTCTCCCGTCTGCAAGGATATGTTAAACAAATCTTTAAGAGGACCCGCCAGAACCTCTCTGAGCTCCCTCAATATCCTGGGGTGGATCCCATCCGGTCCCATGGCTTTATCCACCTTTAGCTTTTCAAGCTGTTCATACACACTCTCTTCCGTGAACGGTGCTCTATCCACTTCAATCTCATTTATACTTTTTGCAGTCCATCACGGTCCTTCTCCAGGATTTTCTTCTGTGAAAACAGAACAAAAGTATCTATTTAGCAAATTTGCTTTTTCTTCATCATTATCCACATAGCGGTTCGCAGTATCTTTTAGTCTCACAATTCCCTTTTTAGTCATTCTCGTTTCACTAATATACCTGAAGAAATTTTTGTCACCCCTCCTTACATTTCTAGCTATTTGTTCTTCCGCTTGCGCTTTCGCCAGACGTATCTCTCTCTTGGCTTCTTTCAGTTTCATCCTGTATTCCTCCTTGTGTTCCTTTTCTTTAGTTTTTGTGTATTTCTGGAACGCCAACTCTTTAGCCTTTATTTTCTCAGCCACTTGCTTGGAGAACCATATCGGTTTCCTTTTTCTCTTGCTTTTATTTACTTTCCTTACATAAAGGTTCTGGCCTTATTTATAGCTTCTTTCAGCCTGGACCACTGTCCTTCCACTTCTTGTATTTCCTCCCAGCCCATCATCTCCTTCCTCTGGTATTCCCCCATTTTATTAAAGTCAGCATGCTTGAAATCCAGAACTTTGAGTTTTGAGTGGCCGCCCTCCACTTTAGCTGTAATATCAAACCAAACCGTTTGATGGTCACTGCTGCCCAGGTGGGCACCCACTCGGATATTTGACATGCTATCCCCATTTGTGAGCACCAGATCCAATGTCGCTCCCTCCCTCGTGGGTTCCGTCACCATTTGTCTGAGCAAACCGCTTTGTAAAGCATCCACGATCTCTCTACTTCTTTCCGATTCCGCAGACGGAACCTTCCAATCTACATCCGGCAGATTGAAATCTCCCAGCAACAGCACCTCTCTCTTGTTTCCCAACTTTTGAATATCTGCGATCAGGTCTTTACCTAGTTCCTCCAATTGTTTCGGAGGTCTGTAGACAACACCCACGTGTATAGAGGTTCTATCCTCTCTTTTTAAGGTGATCCATATCGCTTCTTCCTTTCCCCAGGTCCCTGTCATTTCGGTCGCCGTGATATCATTTCTCACATATAGAGCTACTCCTCCACCTTTACGACTCTCTCTATCCTTCCTAAACAGATTATAGCCTGGTATGTTTGCATCCTATTCATGCGAACCATTTAGCCACGTCTCCGTGACTGCAACAATGTCTAAGTCTGCCTCCAACATCAGGGCTTGAAGGTCATGAACTTTATTGCTTAGACTGCGAGCATTTGTGGCCATCGCTTTCCATGTACATTTCCTGGTATGTGCTTCAACATTTGTGATTTAGGGTTCTCTAACGCTAAATATATATATACAGATTAAGAACATAAAATTAAATAAAATAATATTACAATTGACACAGTATAAATACTATATTTGTCTGTTTTATGCCAGTTACGCATAAACATATATTTATGACATAGTATATAAATAAAACTTTAAAAATATAACTTTAGGAAAGAACGAGGTTCAAAGGGATCCAAGATGGCCGTGTCTGAGGTGCTAGCAGGCTACACACGATAGCTCTCTGAAAACATCTTTTACAAAAATCTTTTACATAAATACCCCTCAATCCCCTATTTACAAAGACAGACCAAACCCCCCCCCCCCACCAAACACAGTCAAATAAATTCAAACAAATTCAAGGTGGCTTCAATCGCACATGTTTCCACCATCTGCAAAATGTACCCCTCCCTACTTCTACCCGCTCCCAACGTGCCACTTCCCACACAGCTCCAACAATGTCCCAGCTAACCCGTTCTACTGACCTGAACTCCTGGCGCAGGGAGACTCCGCACCGTGCCATCCAAAGATAGAAACGGACAATGACCGAGATTAAGAACTCCGTCCCTGGGTCCAAGCCCCCCGACCCCTGCCCCCGCCCATACACCCAATCCGCATAAAAGTAGGTGCAAAAGCTGGGGATATGAAGCAGGGAGGCCACACGTTTACATACCAGAATCGAAAATGGACATTCCCTAAGGAAATGATCCATCATCTCAGTACAACCAACACATTCCCCCCTTGGGCAATCACGATCTTGTACGTTCCTATAATTCAAGTTTGCTCTCACATACAGTTTCCCGTGTAGGGGCAGCCAGGCAATGTCACGATATTTGTGTGGAATCCGCTTTGATGCCACAAACTGCAAGCCTTGTTGCAGAACTGGCTCTGGAGCGTCCCGAAGTGCCAAAGGAGAGGAGAATCGCTGCATCCGCACTCTCTCTACCCATACCTCCCTCCTTCCCTCTTTAACCTCCTCCACCGTAATCCCCCACAACCGCACCAGTTTAGTCAGTTTAGTCAGTTTAGTTGTAATACCCAACACTTCCCAGGAAACCCCTCCGTCGGCCCACCATTTTCCCCCCTTCCAACCACGGACCCCAAAACTCCTCCCACCACTGCACAACACTACGCGCCCATCCCGGAGCATCTCGCCCCACCGCCTTCCCCAAATTAAACTGGATAAAGAAAGAACTGAACGTAAGAACCAGATTAACCATCCCAACCCCCCCCCCCCTTTTCCCCGTGGCAGATATGTAATATTCCTCTTTACAGGGTTCATTCGGTTCCCCCAGAGTAACTGAAAAAAAACACTATAAAGCCCTGTATAACAACATTCCGGCAACAAACAAATATAGCTAAGAAACAAAAAATGGGCACCACCTGCATTTTCAGTAATCTCACCCGGACAGTCATCGACATCCTCCACCCTTTCCACCTCTCTACCTTAGCCTTGGCCTCCAAAATCTTCCGTTCCCAGTTCCACTGTCCATAATCTCCCCCCCCCCCCCAAAGTAAACCCCTAGAACACGCATCATTTCCACCCCTGGCGGAAACCCTCCCCCTAACTCAAAACAAGCCCCTTCCGGACCTACCCACAAGGAAGTACACCTTTGCAGGTTAATCCTGGATCCTGTCGCCCGAGAGTACTCCGCAATCTTCCTGTGCAAAACTTCCCCTTCCCCTTGATCCGCCACCCAAACTGTTATGTCATCTGCGTATGCCACCACACGCAGAGACACCCCTGTACACACTTCTATCCCTCTAAGCCCATCCACCCCCCACCCCCCCAATCTAACCGGCGCACCAGGGGATCAATCGCGAAAGTGTACAGCAGGAGGCTCAACGGGCACCCCTGCCGCACCCCCGCCGTGATGTCAAAATCCCTCCCTTTACACCCATTAACTAATGGAAAGCAGCGAACACCGATGTACAACAACTGGAGCTGCTCAACCCAAGCCCTCGGAAACCCATAGTACCGCAAACCCTCCCAAAGAACCCTCCACTGCACCCGGTCGAAGGCCTTATCCTGGTCCAAGGCCACTACTAGACGGCCCTCCTGCCCCCCCCCCCCCCCCGGCTCCGCTCCACCCCCTCCCGAACCCAGGCCACTGCTGCCAACACCCCCCTCCCTGGGACCCCACACCCCTGAGACACCGCCAACTCCCTCCCTGCCACCTGCCGCATACGTGCCAACAACATGTGAGCAAAGATCTTACGGTCACTGTTCAATAAGGCAATGGGCCTCCAATTTACTGTATCTCGAGCATCTTTCCCCTTACTGAGAAGGACCAAGGCCGATTTCCCAAAGGACTCTGGCAGAGAACCTCCCTTCCGGGCCTCCTCCCATACCTCCAACAAGATAGGTGCCAACTGAACTTTAAATCGTTGATAGAACTCTGCCGGGAGACCGTCGGGCCCCGGTGCCGTCCTGCGCCGCAGAGCCTCAATGGCCGCCTCCACCTCCCTGACTGTCCAAGGCTGCAGCAAGGCCTGAAGATGGGCCCCCCCCCCCCCCCCGGCCCACCCCCGGAGTCCCTTCCACATACCTCCGTATGTCTTCCTCATCCAAATGTAGATCTGAGAAGAAATGTCCAAAATGCTCCCCCACCACCCACAAAATCCCTTCCCTCGAATCCTGAACAACCCTGTCCCTGTCCATTAACCCTTCCATGACCCTACGTTCCCTTCTTTCCTTACAGCACTCAAACGGGTCCAGACTCAATAATTTGCCAAAATCCCTCTCATAAACTAATGAGGAGTACCAGTCATACTGAACTCACTCGATTTCCACCTGTATAGCCTCTATATCCTCCCTCTTTCCCCCCCCTGAAAATTAAATTATCCCTCCTCTTTTTTAATGCTATTCCCAACTGTGTCACCTCCCTCCCCTCCTGCCTTGCCTGTCTAAGAAAAAACCCCTTTGTGCGTTGTTTCACCGCTTCCCACCACCTCCCTACCGAGGGGAAGATGCCTTAGTCTGCTGATCCCCCAAAAACTCCACATACTCTCTATGCACCTCCCCCTCCTTTAACCATTTCAAATTTAATCTCCACATCCCCTTTCCTGGCCTATGGACCCCCGACCCCCTACTTCTATCCGCACCACCCTGTGGTCCGAAAACTGTACCACGACCAACTCGGGAGCCTGTACGCAGGTCCCTTTCCTAACCAAAAACCGGTCGATCCGACTTCTACAATTCCCTCTAAAAAAAGTAAAACCCCCTTGCCCACCCCCGTGCTCCAAGTAGACATCCACTAACCCTGCCCCCCTCATTATCCCCACTAAACGAACTCCGTCATACCTCACCTGTGCACACCTGCCCCCACTGTCCTCCTTCCTCAGAATCGTGTTAAAATCGCCACCCCCCACACTAACTGACATGAATACAAATAGGGTTTGATTTTCCCAAATAACTGTGACCTCCCCTTCTTAGTTTGTGGCCCATACACATTTATCACCCTTAACGCCACCCCGTGCAACAAAACATCCACCACCAAACACCTCCCTACCCATAACTCCACCACCCGTTGAATCACCGCTTTGTGAGATTTAAACAAAATTCCCCCCCCCCCATACTTCTCCCCTGCCAACCCCCACACTGAGGGTCCCCATCTCCAAGCCTGCTTCGCTCTTCTCACATCGGCCAAAGACTGCAGCCTGGTCTCCTGCAGGAGAAAACAATCAGCCGACATGGAGGAAAGGCCCTCAAAGGCCAGACACCTCGCTCTTGCGGAGGCAATACTTACTACGTTCAGCGTAATGAACGCCAACAAGGAACCTGCCATCATTATCAATTAGAAAACTGCCTCCCCATCCTTCCTTCTCTCTGCTCCAGACCTCCCTTTGAAGGCCCAGCTTCTTCCTCCGCCTCTTCCTCCGCCCAGTCCCTAACCCTAAACTCGAAGGTCCCCCCTTCCATCCTTCCCTGGTCCTTGCTTTCTTCCTCCCCTTCCCCCCTCCCTGGAAAAACCCCGGTCCCTCCCCCTTCCCCCCATCCCACCCTCCATCCCCCCTCCCTCCCCTCCACCTTCCTCCCCCCTCTCTGCCTCCCACCTCTCTACCCCCTGCTCCCCCTGAACCTTTCCTAATTTCCTCTTCTCCCCTTCTCCCCCACCTATCTCTGCTCTCCCCCCTCCTCCTGCACGTCCATGCCGTCTCCTATCTCCAACCTCCCCGTCCTCCCCCTTCCCCTTCTCGCACCCTTCCCTCCCCCCTCTGTCCCTATCTCCCCCTCTTCACCTATCCCCTGCCATGCCTCACTGTCCTCCCTTCCGTTCTCCTCTCCATACTCTTCCCCCCGTCCCTCATCTTCGAGGACCCGAAATCTATTCTCCACCGCTATTCCCTGCCCTAACTTCCTTCCAGCCTCCACCAGAAGTCCCCCCTCCCCCTTCCTCCTCCTAGAGACTCACGTCCACCCTTCCCCCTCCCCTCTTCTCACCCTTCCGAACGTTCGCCCCCTGCTCCCCCAACTCTTCCTCTACCCTCCCCCCCTTCAATCACTACTACTGCCCGCCCCAAAACTCCCCCCTCCCCCCAGCACGATCTCCCCTTTCATCCCCCTCCCCTCCCCCTTCCTCCCCCTCCCCCCCCCCCCCATTATGAAAGGCTTGCGGGCAAGCCCGAAAGGCGTGCCCCAGATCCCCGCACAAATTACACCAGATGGAGATACAATGTTCTGCCACGTGCTCCCTCGCCCCACACTTTGCACACTGAACCACTGGGCACGACATACTATAATGCCGGAAGAAACCACACTTAAAACATTGCCTAGGCTGTCCCTTATAAAAACACAAGATCCGATCTCTTCCGCTGAAGGAATGTTTTGGGTGACGTGCCCCACCTGGTATAACCTCACCGTCGCCCCCCCCCCCCCCCACCCCCCTGCCCATACCCTACTAGGGTCTGGAAGCTTGACCAGAGGAGTCCTTAACTCTGCATACCTCTGCAGCCAGTAGGTCAAATCCGCCCCCGAGATTGACTCATTCCGCACTAACAGAGTCACCTGCACCAGGTCAGGTTTACTAATAGGCACAACTCGAAAATTTCTCCACTCCCCCCCCTCCTTTAACCTCCCCGTATTTCTCCCAAAAAATCTCCATTCCCCGTTGGGTCAAAAAACTGACATCATACTCTGGAATGTTCGCCAGCTAAATGCAAGCATACAGATCTTCCGGGAGAAATCCTAATCCTAGAACCATTTTTAACACCACATCCCTACTCGGCATCCCCCCCTCCCCCACCCACCTCAATTGAACCACATTCCGGCGTTTGGGAACAGACCCCCCAGACCACCCCTCACCCCCCCCCCCCGTCCCCCCTCCGCTGCCCAAATCCCCCCCTACCAACCACCGTGGCAAAAGAAGGAGCCCCTCGCCCCCCCCCCCTTGGCGCTCGAGGCTTCCTGCCCTGCACACACCAAACCCCCTTTACAAAACCCTTCTTGCCCCCTCCATCCCCTTCCTCGATCCTATCATCCCCCCTCCTTTCCCCCCTTCTCCAACCTGAACCTTATCCCCCTGACCCCCCAAACCAGCTAACCTATTCCCCTCAACAGGATGAGACATGTCAATCACAGCCCCCCCCCCCCATTCCGCAATCCCTGCCCCCCTCCCCCTTCCTGCAAACCAAGCCTCCCCCCATCGTCCTTGCCCAAACATGGAACAGAGTCAACAGTCGGACACAAACCCTCACAGTTCAACACTCCCCCCACTTGAGTCACAGCAATGTCAGGAAAAGTGTTCAGCAACTTATCTGCCGTCTGTTGTAAAGCTGGCTCAGCGTGCCGCTCCTCAGCCGACAGGTCCTGCGCGAGACGAACAGGGAGTTCCGTTTCAGTCAGTTCCTTCTTCTGATCCAAATTCCCTGTTGCATGCCTGCCAACGACCAGCAAGTTTCGTCCTTCTCCTGCTGCCTGCTTGACCAGAGTCTCCTGGTGCTCCGTGTCAGGTGGGTGGGGCCTCTCCAATCCAGCAATCGCTGCCACTCGCCCCTCTGTACCGTCTGAAATGCCACCATCCAGTAATGAACTGCCAGCCTTTCTCGGTGCCTCTGGAAGCCGTCCTCTGCCAGGGACAGCGCATCCACCACCCGACTCACTGTTTGCCAGCTCTCCCTCCAGAAGACTGCCATTGTGCACCCCGGACGCTGCGCGGGGGCAGGGCTTCTCCAAACATAGAGGCAGAGATGTAGCTGCAGATAAAGACACCTGCTTCTGCTGCAATCCTTCCGGCTCTGCCTCCGCTGCTGCAATCTTTCTTTCTGGAGGTTCTAATATCGGTAAGTCACCATCTCCTTCACTGGACACCTCTGCCACTACTTCTGTAGAAAAAAGCCGACAGCCTGAAACTCCCTCCACTGTCTCCACAATCTGTAAGGTCTTAACCAGCTTTTTAATTGCTTTCTCTTCTCCAACAGGTGCAGTCACCAACCCTGCCCCCGAACCACATCCTGCTGCTGCCTCCCTGCAGTCTGCCTGCTTAGTAAGTCCCCTGGACTGAGTTGCCAGGTTTTTCATAAATGCTAAAGTGGATGTACTAGCAGAGTCTGGCAAGTCTTCTGGTTTAGACAAATCCTGAGACAAGGAGGCTAGACCCGATATCCGCAGTTCTATTTCCCTGGGAACTGCAGACTCTTGCTGGGACACAGTTCTCGCTTGACCTGAAGACTGTGACCTTAAATCCATACGTTCTTGATTACAATATAGTTCTCTTAAAGGGTTCTCAGGTCCCTTTATTAAACCCCTCAGCAACAGCTCTTTCTTTTGTATCAGTTTTCTCAAACGGGCTTCCTCCTTCACATAACCTTTCTTGTGTTCTGCTGCAGCAAGTTTACTCATAACCTTTGTCATTTTCACACGCTTTCCCAAATCAACCAGTTCTTTCTCCACACGTTTAATTCTTCGCACTGTACAGATCACACTACGTGCCGGGTCCTCAGGGTCATAAGGAATATCTAGGAATTCCTCCTCTTCCTCCTCTGAAGACCCACTCTCCTCACTTTCTGCCTCATCAAATGCAGGAAAAAATTCTGAGCTAACTTCCATAGCTTCATCTTCCTTTCTCTGCTTAGGGTGCCCTTCCAGGGCCTCCACCAGCTTTCTTCCCCCCCCCCCCCCCCCCAATCTTCACTCTCACCTCCCAGATGTTGCTGGAGCATGGGGGGGTTACTGGACTGGCTTCCACCCTTGGGCCTCCGCTCTCTGCAATCAACAGGACTCCTCTCCCTCCTGTCAGAAGCTCGACCGGAAAGAGAGCTGCTTCTCCCGGCCTTCTGGTCCCTGGCCACAGGAGGTCCCATGGCCTGAGCCTTTCTTGAGGACCGCTCCCCAGGGACCCTCCGCATCCTCAGTGAAGGAGCTAGGCCTCACTCCCTTCCCTGGAACCTGCAGAGCCTCCGGCTGCACCTCCTCCTCCTTCCAAGTCTGAACAGCAACTAACTTGGAATGCCCTCCCGTGAGAGGTGATGGAGATGAAAACGGTAACGGAATTCAAACATGCGTGGAATAAGCATAAAGGAATCCTGTGCCGAAGGAATAGATCCTCAGGAGCTTAGTCAAGATCGGGAGGCGGGGCTGGTGGTTGGGAGGCGGGGATAATGCTGGGCAGACTTATACGGTCTGTGCCAGAGCCGGTGGTGGGAAGCGGGACTGGTGGTTGGGAGGCAGGGATAGTGCTGGATAGACTTGTACAGTCTATGCCAGAGCCGGTGTTTGGGAGGCAGGGCTGGTGGTTGGGAGGTGAGGATAGTGCTGGGCAGACTTATACGGTCTGTGCCAGAGCCGGTGGATGGGAGGAGGGGCTGGTGGTTGGGAGGCGGGGATAGTGTTGGGCAGACTTATACGGTCTGTGCCCTGAAGAGCACAGGTACAAATCAAAGTAGGGTATACACAAAAAGCAGCAAATATGAGTTTATCTTGTTGGGCAGACTGGATGGACCGTGCAGGTCTTTTTCTGCCGTCATCTACTATGTTACGACTGAAAAGAGACATATATAACAAATACATCTAAAAACATATATAAAAGATATATCTAGAAAAAGATAAAAATAAAAGTGGAGTTAAAATCTGAATGAACTGCATGTTGGACGAAGATATCATCTTTCTAGTGTTTTCTCAATGTTTTTCATAATCGAATGAAAATAGTGAACATATACAAAATGAGATATAGGAATATATAAAAATAAAAATGTATCAAAAGATGCATGGAGAATACAGTATCTATGAAGGACAGCCGAGTGAATCAATACTATTATCTCATAAAAGTAAAAAACAGTCGATGCATATAACACCAAACATCAGCATAAAAACATAGGGGTGATACGGCCAAAAATGAAAACAATTAGACAAGATATATACCAACTGGCATTAGTATGGAAAATGTGAATCTAAGAAAGATGAAAAAACCTCCAATGTATATAGCGCCTAACACATCAGTGTAAAAACATAAAAGGTGAAAAAACAGCTGATGTGTATGGCACCTACCGCCAGTATAAAAGCGTAGAGATGATATAGGTAAAAGTAAAAAGGTAATCCGATGTATATATATGTATAACACCTGTGAGACATGGAAGTGATGTAGCCCAAAAGGTATGTGAAGAAATCGAGAAGCATAGAAGCATTAAAAATCAAGGGAACGTGTATGAAAAACTGCAAAAGTATAAAATGATAAGCCGCAGCTTGCTCGGAACAAAAGCGAGGGAAGAAAACCGCAGCAAACTATAGTTATGCAAATTCAGCGAACAGAAAAAATCGGATGACACCCGCAGAAAAAAAGCCAATGCTGAAAATGTGAAAATATCAAGAGCAACAAGGAACAGTGCAAAACAACCAACAGAAAAAAAACTAAATAGGAACATCGCAAGGCAAAGTAGCATATGGAAATAACCAGCAACATGCTAAGTAATGAAAAAAACTAAATGGAAGTTACCGAAAAAATGTAGTCATAGAGAGAGAAAAGTGGGAAAAAAGGGAGACGCACAGGAACAATATCAGAAGTAAAAAGAACATAATCTTTACTTTGCTGTTCCTCTCCTAAATAAAAACCTTGTCCAATGCTTGAACTCTCTTGAGTGCAAACTTAAAAAAAGAGGAGAGAACCTAAATCTGCCATTTTATATTGTTAAATAAAGCAAACATCACTGCATAAATTGGTGACGTGTAATGGAGATATCATCTCAAAAAAATGATGGTAATCATAATACAAAAAACAAAACGTCAGGAAACATATATTTAAAATGGTGATAAAGCTATGTCTTATGGAGTGTGAAAAATAAGAGTGTGGTCTGGTCTTTGATGTGTAAATAAAGTATACGATGTATTGTGTAATTTGAAACTGTAAAGAAGCCAAAAAAGAAAAATGAACTGGAATGTGTGCTAGGAAATAATGAATAAAAAGAAACACTCAAGAAAATCGCAAGGCAAAGTAGCTTTTGAAATTGAACAGCAACATGTTAAGTAACTAATAAAACTTTTAAAGGTACCAAGAAAATGTAGTCGTAGAGAGAGAAAAGGCAGGAAAAGAAAAAGGAACGCTCTGAAACAGTATCGGAAGTCAAAAGAACATGGTCTATACCTTGCTTTTTGTCTTCTGAAATAGTCTTGTCGAACGCTTGAACTCTCTGGAGTACAAACTTCAAAAAACGAGGAGAGAACTTGAAGCTGCCATTTTATACTGTTAAATAAAAAATCGTCACTACATAAGTTGGTGACGTGTAATAGATACGTCATCCCTAAAAAATGATGGTAATCTTAATAGGAAAATCAAAACTGCTAACTTAAAGCCAGAAACTTTTTCTAATTCTGCTACATCTTATTTGAGATATGGCGACCAGAACTGAACGCAATACTCAAGGTGCGGACGCACCATGGAGCGATACAAAGGCATTATAGTATTTTTCCTAATAATTCCTAGCATCCTGTTTGCTTTTTTGGCTGCCGTCACACACTGAGCAGAAGATTTCCGCGTATTATCTACAATGACACCCAGATCTTTTTCTTGAGCGCTGACCCACAAGGTGGACCCTAACATCAGGTAATTGTGACTCGGATTATTCTTCCCAATGTGCATCACCTTGCATTTGTCCACATTAAATTTCATCTGCCATTTGGTCGCCCAGTCTTCCAATTTCCTAAAGTCTGCACGTGTTTTAACAACCTTGAATAGTTTTGTATCATCTGCAAATTTGATCACTTCACTCGTCATTCCAATTTCCATATTATTTATAAATATGTTAAACAGTACCAGTCCCAGTACAGATCCCTTCGGCACTCCACTGTTCACTCTCCTCCATTGAGAGAAATGACAATTTAACCCTACCCTCTGTTTTCTGTCCAATAACCAATTCCTAATCCACACAAGAACATTGCCTACTATCCCATGACTCTTTAATTTTCTCTGGAGTCTCTCATGAGGAACTTTATCAAAAAGCTTCTGAAAATCTAGATACACTACATGAACTGGCTCACCTTTATCCACATGTTTGCCTTCAAAGAAATGAAGCAAATTGGTGAGGCAAGACTTCCCTCGGCTGAACCCATGCGGACTCTGTGCCATTAAACCATGTTTGTCTACGTGTTCTATAATTGTATTCTTCATTATGGTTTTCACTATTTTGACCGACACTGACTTCAGGCTTACCAGTCTATAATTTCCCAGATCATCCCTAGAACCTTTTTAAAAATCGGCGTCACATTCGCCACCCTCCAATCTTCAGGTACTATGAACAATTTTAACGACAGGTTACATATTACTAACAGCAGATCAGCAATTCATGCTTGAGTTCTTTGAGTACCCTTAGATGTATGCCATCTGGTTCAGGTGATTTACTACTCTTTAATTTGTCAATTTGGCTCAGTACATCTTCTAGGTTCACCGAGATTTCTTTCAATTCCTCCGCATCATCTCCCTTGAAAACCATTTCCGGTACAGGCAGATCTCTTACATCTTCTTCCGTAAAGACAGAAGCAAAGAATTCATTCAGTTTCTCCGCTACGGCCTTGTCCTCCTTGAGTGCCTCTTTTGTTCCTTCATGACCTAACTGCCCAATGGATTCCCTTGCAGGGTTTCTGCATCTGATGTACCTGAAAAAGCTGTTACTGTGAGTTATAGCCTCTGCGGCAAGTTTCTCTTCGTATTCTCTTTTAGACTTCTTTATTAATGCTTTGCATCCGACTTGTCAGTGCTTATGTTGCTTCTTATTTTCCTCATTTGGGTCCTTTTTCCATTTTTTGAAGGACAATCTTTTGGCTGTAATGGCATCTTTTACTTCACCTTTTAACCATGCCAGCTAACGTTTTCTCTTCTTTCCACCTTTGCAAATATGTGGCGTGCATCTGGACTGGGCTTCCAAGATTGTATTTTTGAATAACGTCCATGCCTGAGTTAGTGTCCTTACCTTTTCAATTTCCTTTTAGTTTCTTTTTAACCATTTTCGTCATTTTATTATAGTCACCCTTTTGAAAATTAAATACAGCTACAGTAGATTTCTTATGCAGGTTCATCCCAGATAGTAGCTCAGACTTGATCATGTTATGATCACTGTTTCCCAGGGAACCCAATACCACCACTTCTCGCACTATGTCCTGCATGCCATTAAGGACCAGATCCAAAATGGCTACCCCTCTCGTCGGTTCCTGGACCAGTTGCTCCAAGAAGCAGTCATTTATTACATCTAGAAATGTTATCTCCCTGGCACTCCCTGACATAACATTTATCCAGTCTATATCGGGGGTAATTGAAATCACCCATTATTGTAGCATTGCCCAATTTGCCAGCTTTCCTAATCTCTGTAAACATTTCTTCATCCGTCTGTTCGTTATGCCCCAGTGGACGGTAGTACAGCCCTACAAGAATACTCCTTCCCTTCACACATGGAATTTCTATCCGTAATGATTCCACAGTGCTATCAGTGTCATGTGGAATGTTTATTTTATTTGACTCAATTCACTCTTTAACATATTTGTACCCTGTAAACACAGTGTCCCATTGACTGTCCTCTTTCCACCAAGTCTCTGAGATGCCTATTATATCTACCTATTATATCTTGGCTGAACCCATGCTGACTCTGTTTTATTAAACCATGTTTGTCTACGTGTTTCGTAATTTTATTCTTTATAATAGTTTCCACTATTTTCCCCAGCAATGAAGTCAGGCTTACCGATCTGTAATTTCCCAGATCACCCCTGGAACCCTTTTTAAAAATCGGTGTTACATTTTTGTTGGAGCATTGGTCTGGTCCCAGTGTTTCCTGCCCTCTTGCCACGGTCTCCTGTCCTTTTGACATTTCTTCTCTCTCTATGTCCATTATTCATCTTTCCTCTGCATTCCTATCCATCCTGTCCAACATTTTCCCTCGGTATCCCTGTTCCTATCCTCCCCCCATGTTCACTATCTGTTCTGTGTTCCTATCGTAGTACTCTGTCAGCCCATCCCACTCTGTGTCACTGTCCCTACCCTTGTATGCAGCATCACCCCTTTGTGTCTATGCTCCCTCCATGCCCAACATCTCTTCTCTGACTCCCTCTTCCTCCTCATGCCCACTTTCTTTTCTCTCTCTTCCCTTCCTCCTGCAACCTCCAGTCATGATCTTCCCCTTCCATGGTCCAGCATCTCTTTTCGCCCTCTCTCTCTCCCTCCCTCTCCTTCCATAATCATGTTTTCTGTATAATGACGATGTAATCTGTATTATGATGGTACTAGTAAATAAGGCCTGTTTCTGACACAAATGAAACGGACGCTAGCAAGGTTTTCCTGGGAGTGTGTATGTTTGAGAGAGTGTGTGTGAGAGTGACTGTATGAGAGAGAGAGAGTGAATGTGCGAGTGTGTGCGTGTGACAGAGAGTGAGTCTAGGTGCGAGTGTGTGTGTGTGTGTGACAGAGAGAGAGTGAGTCTGGGTGCGAGTGTGTGTGTGTGAGAATGAGAGTGTGTGCGAGTGTGTATGTTAGACACAGTGACTGTGAGAGACAGTGTGTTTCACACAGATACACTGTGTGTGAGAGAGAGAGTGTGTGCGAGACACAGTGTAAGAGAGCATGTGTGCGATACACAGACTCTGTGTGAGACCGAGAGAGTGTATGAGAGCGAGTGTGTGAGACAGAGAGTGTGTGTGAGACTGACTGTGTGACACACAGAGTGAATGTGATACAGTGTGAGACATAGTGTGAGAGACTGTGTGAGAGAGAGAAAGACACTGTGAGAGAGTGTGTGTGTGTGTGACAGAGATACCTCCCCCTCCCCCCTCTGGTCTCAGTATCCCCTCCCCCCTCTGGTCTCAGTATCCCCTCCCCACTCTCAGGTCTGAGGATCCCCTCCCCCTCCGTGGTCTCAGGACTCCCTGGCCTCTCCCCCCTTCTGCGTGGTTGGCAGCACCGTGCGAGTGTGTGTGTGTGACAGAGAGTGAGACTGGGTGCGAGTGTGTGTGTGAGAGAGTGTGTGTGATTGTCCTCTCTCCCCTGGACCCCCCTCCAGCCACCCAGCGATTCTCCTCTCTCCCCCCCCCCTCCAGCCACCCAGCGATTCTTGTCTCCCCTGCCCCCCTCCAGACACCCAGCTATTCCCCTGGCCCGCCCTCCAGCCACCCAGCAATTCTGCTCTCTCCCCTGCCCCCCCTTCAGCCACCCAGCGATTCTGCTATCTTCCCTGCCCCCTCCAGCCACCCAGCAATTGTCCTGTGTCCCCTGCCCCCTCTCCAGCCACCCTGCGATTCTCCTGTATCCCCTGCCCCCCTCGAGCAATGCAGCAATTCTCCTCTCTCCCCTGCCCCCGTCCATCCTCCCAAGCGATTCTGCTCTCTCACCTGCCCCCACCTGCAGCCACCCAGCGATTCTGCTCTCTCCCCTGCCCCCCCTGCAGCCACCCAGCGATAAGTTCCTCATACGTTTGCCAAACTTTGAACACATGTCTACTATCTACTATAATAAAAAGCACCTCCAACGTTCTGAAGCTGACTCCGTGGCTTCACTGAAGGCATTCGTTGGTTCGTTACGGTGTTTTACCTGTCCTCGACATCATGACGTTTTGAAGCAAAGGTGGGGCCTGCCCTCAACGTCATCACATTTAGACGCGAGGGTGGGGCAGAGAGACATGGGCAGAGAGAGATGTCTACACCGTTATGAACCCACGAACCCTTGAGTGAAGCCACAGAGACAGCTTCAGAACGTTGGAGGTGCCTTTTATTATAGTAGATAATCATATTCTCTGTATAATAACGGTTCAAATTTTGATTCATTGCTGATTGTACTCTGCTTAGAACTTGTTGATTATGCAGATTATAAATGCCAAATTAAATTAAATTAAAAATTGGTCCAGGGTCTCTCTCTCTTTCTCCCTCCTTCCTTGGTCCAATGTGTGTGTCTCTCTCTCTTCCGCTCCTTAGTCCAGGGTATATGTGCGTATGTGTGCGTGCGTCTGACCCTCCCTTTCCCTCCTTAGTCCAGGGTGTGTGTGTCCCTCCCTCCTTGGTTCAGGGTGTCTCGGTCTCTCTCCCTCTAAGGGTCCAGGGTGTGTCTCTCTCTATTTTCCATCTGCTTCCCTCCCTTCCCTCCTAAGGTCCAGGGTCTGCCTCTCTCTCTGCTTCTCCTTCCCGCCCCCGGGGTGGCACCTCTCATCTGTCCCCTGATCCTCCAAACTCTGCAGCAGAGAATGCTGAAAGCTGACCTTCTCTGTCCAGTGGGGCCTTTCCTCTGCCAGGTCCCGACTCTCTGATCAACTTCCAATGGGCAGGACCTGGCAGAGGATAGGCCCCGCCGGTCAAAAAGGGGCAGCTTTCAGCGTTCTTTGCTGTGGCCTTAGGAGGACCAGGGGGACAAATAAGAGGTGATTTTGTGGTTTTGGCTCTTTTGAGTACTGATTCAAAAACCACAAAGAGATGATGTAGTTATGTCTTTTCATGGCCTAGGCAGGCTTGTACCTTATATGTTTCCAAATAGCTGGGAATAGATATGAGGATTTTGTCAAAATTTTGATGTGTAGACTTTGGAGAACAATGTGAACTGGGAAAGCTGCTGGTTTTCAAGGTGCATCCATAGATTGAAAGATTCCTTCAAAATCATGATTATGGTCTTTAGTTTCTGGAATACCTATGGAAAGAGCTTGAGAAAGCTTCAAAAGGAATTTCAGATAGTTAAATCTTTTCAGTGTCAAAGATGAAGCTGACATGATGAATGAGACCCATCTTCTTCAGAGTTGCTAAAGACAGACAAATAGTTAGGGTGAGTGCCAAGAAAAACTGAGTAAATGGAGATTGATCAGGTTTGAATTTAGTGGTTAGTAAAGACTGGGGAGATTAAAGCAGCAGGTTATTATTAGCCAGGCTCTGCTAGATTTGAGAGCAATAGATTGCAAGCTTATGTCCTGGTCATTTTGGGATGGTTGTTTTTTATGAGAAGTATTGAGAGTCTGCTTTCTTTTTAGCTGGAACATCCTGTGCCCCTTTAAGGATGATTTATATTTCTTTGGTATTTACACTTTAAGCACCAACTTACTTAGAATGGTGGTCCTTTCTGTCAGGGTTGAGGAGGCAATAAAATGAGTTTGAATATCTGCTGGTATTGTTGTCACTGGTTGCAATTGATGTATTTGTGGCTTGTGGGATGTAGGGAAGGAGAAGCTTTAACACCTTAGCAGTAAGCCTCGCAAAGGTAGACTTTGCTTTCTTATGCAGCTTGAAGTGCTCACCATCAACTGTTTTGGGCGTTGCTGTGATTTTTGGCTGTGTTGATTTTGTGGACATTTTGTTGTGGCTTACAGTCAGAATTTTGTCAAACTCACCATTACCCAGTCCCACAAGGGCTGAAATCACAGCCAAGGTATCCGAGATCCTTTTAATTCAAAATAAGAAAGCAATGAACATCTGTTTGTTAGCATGTATGAAATAGACTAAAGCTATGGGTTTACTGTGGGAGATCTGGCACTTGCCCAGTAAGGATGTCATCTGCAGTTTGGCTGCATTAGATTGATGGCCTATGGAAAAAGTTTCATTTTTTCACACCCCACTGAGAAGGAATTGATTTCAGTTAATAAGAAATTTTAAAATTTCACAAATATTTAAACACAATGGTTCATCCCATACCTGCAGCAAACTCTACCTTCTTCATTCCTGGATGTGCAATGGACACGTTAATCTGACCTTCACTCAAGGTCATTTCCAGATACCCCACTTTGTCAATGAATTTGGTGAAGAGAAGCAAGCCAACAGTATCCCAGGTTCGAAATTTGAAGCTGACCGAAACCTTACTTTTTCCAGGGATCCCTGGAACCCAGAGGTAGTTATTAATGCCAGCAAACATCACAGGCAGGTAAGGTGGGTTCAGGCAGTAAAGGCCAACATCACCCTGAAAGCAAAAACAATAACTGGTAATTAGGATACACGTGATAAGACAGATAAAATGAATGGACTGATTTTTTAAAACCACATGCTATCCTTAAAAAAATAAACTCAGTGACTGAGAAAGTTAGAACACAAGAAACAAGCATAATGGTTCAGATCAGTGGTCTCCTGCCTACAAATGTGGCCAACCTGAGTTGTTTGAAGAAATACCTAACAGATCCTAATGTAGAGATCCATTCTCTGTTGCTTGTTTGCTTCCAATTCCCAGCAGTGAGAGGTGATATTTCAGTCCTCTAGAAACTCATCTTAATCTTTTTAAACCTAGCTTTGACTTGCTCTGACCAGAAATTCTGACACTTAATTGTAATTGACTGAAAAAATACATTAATAAAAATTTGTTTTTACACTACCTTTGGAGGAGGGAGGTCTCCTAGAAGGAGAGCATCACCCTGGTGAAGTAGAAAGTACTCCTGTAGCCAGGACCTGCCCAAGCCAACACCAACAGAAGGTAACTTCTCCACTGAAGATCAATTGCCAAGCAAAGAAAAGTGGAGCAAAAAACTTCTCAGATAGTGTTCACAACAAAGTCTTTATTCAAATCGATAAACAAAAATAATAACCCGACACAAGTCGTGTTTCGGCCCTACCAGCCTGCGTCAGGGGTCTATAAACAGATAAATATATAAAACAAATAAAACATTACCACAACATATATAACCACAAAAATATATAAATTTAAAAAAAGTAGATTATTAAAATAAAAATAAAAATGATATAACATTAATAAATAAATATAACAATATATATGTAATAATAAAAATACATATTATTACAATAATCTACTTTTTTGGGATTTATATATTTTTGTGGTTAAATATATTGTGGTAATGTTTTATTTGTTTTATTTATTTATTTATCTGTTTATAGACCCCTGACGCAGGCCGGTAGTGCCGAAACACGACTCATGCCGAGTTATTATTTTTATCGATTTAAATAAAGACTATGTTGTGAACACCACCTGAGAGAGGTTTTTCACTCCACTTTTCTTCACTTAGCCAGGACCTGCCCACCAGGGGATGTATTATCCTCTCACACCGAGGATATGTCTCCAAGTGTTGCCCAGAGGGAAAGGTTAGGACAGCTGTTGTAGTTGGTGATTCGATCATTAGGCATGTAGATAGCTGGGTGGCTAGTGGACGTGAGGATCGCCTGGTGACTTACCTGCCTGGTGTGAAGCTGACGGACCTCACACATCACATAGATAGGATTTTAGATAGAGCTGGGGAGCAGCCAGCTGTCTTGGTACATGTGGGTACCAATGGCATAGGAAAATGTGGGAGAGAGGTTCTGGAAGCCAAATTTAGGCTCTTAGGTAGAGGAGTGTGGTAGCCGTGTTAGTCCACTCTTAAGGTTATCAATAGAAATCAAACAAAATAAAACATGGAAAAGAAAATATGGAAATGTATTAAGTTATGTCCAATAAAAAAGGTATCATCTTATTTTCTTTTCAATGTTTTATTTTGTTTGAGGCTCTTAGGTAGAAAGCTCAAATCCAAAATCTTTAGGGTAGTGTTTTCTGAAGTGCTACCCATTCCACGCGCAGGGCCCAAGAGACAGGCAGAGCTCCTGAGTCTCAATGCGTGGCTGAGACGATGCTGCAGGGAGGAGGGTTTTAGATTTGTTAGGAACTAGGCAACATTCTGGGGAAGGGGGATCCTACTCCGAAAGGATGGGCTCCACCTTAACCAGGGTGGGACCAGGCTGCTGGCATCGGCATTTAAAAAGGAGATAGAGCAGCTTTTAAACTAGAAACTGGGGGGAGGCCGACAGTCGCTCAAAAGCGCATGGTTCGGGATAAGGTATCCTTCAAAGATATCACCAAAACAGGGAAGATAGGGTATCCCGATAGTGAGGTTGCAAAACAGACCGTAGTAGATCAGGTGTCCTTAAATAAAAATCAGACAAAAGATTGTAAATTAATACTGTCAAGTACTGAGCATGATGTAAATAGGAACAACAAACATAGTTTGAAATGTCTATATGCGAATGTCAGAAGCGTAAGAAATAAGATGGGAGAGTTAGAATATATTGCACTAAATGAAAAATTAGATATAATAGGCATCTCTGAGACCTGGTGGAAGGAGGATAAACAGTGGGACACTGTCATACTGGGATACAAATTATATCAAAGTGATAGGGTGGATCGAATTGGTGGAGGGGGTAGCATTGTATATTAAGGAAAGCCTTGAATCAAATAGACTGAAAATTCTGCAGGAAACAAAACACATCTTGGAATCCCTATGGATTGAAATGCCATGTGTAAAGGGAAAAGGATAGTGATAGGAGTGTACTACCGTCCGCCTGGCCAGGATGAACAGACGGATGTAGAAATGTTAAAGGAAATTAGGGATGCAAACAAACTGGTCAACACAATAATAATGGGTGATTTCAATTACCCTGATATTGACTGGGTAAATGTAACATCAGGGCACGCTAGGGAATATTTCCGATCTGACGAAGAAGGGCAACCTTCGAAAGCTAATCAAGAAATGTATTAAGTTATGTCCAATAAAAAAGGTATCACCTTATTTTCTTTTCCATGTTTTATTTTGTTTGATTTCTATTGATAACCTTTAAGAGTGGACTAACATGGCTACCACACCTCTCTACTTAAGATGAAAATAAGCCTGATAGTACAATTATTTTAGGTATATTAAAAGCAGGAAGCCGGCAAAAGAATTGGTTGGACCGCTAGATGACAGAGGAGTAAAAGGGGCAATCAGGGAAGACAAAACTGTAGCGGAGAGATTACATGCGTTCTCTGCTTCGGTCTTCACCGAGGAAGATTTGGGTTAGATACCGGTGCCAGAAATGGTATTCGAAGCCGACGAGTCTGAGAAACTGAATGAATTCTCTATAAACCTGGGGGATTAACGGGGCAGTTCTACAAATTGAAGAGTAGCAAATCTCCTGGACCGGATAGTATTCATTCCAAAGAACTGATAGAACTGAAAAATGAACTTGCGGAGCTATTGTTAGTAATACGTAATTTATCCTTAAAATCGAGCGTAGCACCGGAAGATTGGAGGGTGGTCAATGTATCGCAAATTTTTAAAAAAGGCTCCAGAGGAGATCCAGGAAATTATAGACCGGTGAGTCTAACAACTGTGCCGAGCAAAATGGTAGAGACTATTATAAAGAACAAAATTACAGGGCATATTCAAAAGCATTGATTAATGAGACAAAGTCAACATGGATTTAGTGAAGGGAAATCTTGCCTCACCAATCTACTACATTTCTTTGAAGGGATGAACAAACATGTGGATAAAGGGGAGCCGGTTGATATTGTGTTTCTGGATTTTCAGAAGACTCCAGTGGAAATTGAAGAGTCATGGGATAGGAGGTAGTGTCCTCTTGTGGATTAAAAACTGGTTAAAAGATAGAAAACAGCGAGTAGGGTTAAATGGTCAGTATTCTCAATGGAGAAGGGTAGTTAGTGGGGTTCCCCAGGGGTCTGTGCTAGGACCACTGCTTTTTAACATATTTATAAATGACCTAGAGATGGGAATAACTAGTGAGGTAATTAAATTTGCTGATGACACAAAGTTATTCAAAGTCGTTAAATCAAGGGAGGATTGTGAAAAATTACAAGAGGACCTTACGAGACTGGGCGTATAAATGGCAGATGACATTTAATGTGATCAAGTGCAAAGTGATGCATGTGGGAAAGAGGACCCCGAATTATAGCTACGTCATGCAAGGTTCCACGTTAAGAGTCACAAACCAAGAAAGGGATCTAGGTGTCTGATATGTTGAAACCTTCTGCTCAGTGTGCTGCTGTGGCTAAGAAAGCAAATAGAATGTTAAGTATTATTAGGAAAGGAATGGAAAAGAAAAATGAAGATGTTATAATGCCTTTCTATCGCTCCATGGTGCGACCACACCTTGAATATTGTGTTCAATTCTGGTCGCCACATCTCAATTTAAAAAGGTGCAGAGAAGGACGACGAAAATGATAAAGGGGATTGGACGACTTCCCTATGAGGAAAGGCTAAAGCGACTAGAGCTCTTCAGCATGGCGAAAAGGCAGCTGAAGGGAGATATGACAGAGGTCTATAAAATAATGAATGGAATTGAATGGGTCTATGTGAACCATCTGTTTACGCTTTCCAAAAATACTAGGCCTAGGGGGCATGCAATGAAGCTAAAATGTAGTAAATTTAAAATGGAGAAAGATTTTCTTCACTCAACGTGTAATTAAACTCTGGAATTCGTTGCCAGAGATTGTGGTAAAGGTGGTTAGCTTAGCAGAGTTAAAAAAAGGTTTGAACGGCTTCCTAAAGGAAATGTCCACAGACCATTATTAAATGGACTTGGGGAAAATCCACTATTTCTGGGATAAGTAGCATAAAATGTTTTGTACTTTTTTGGGATCTTGCCAGGTATTTGTGACCTGGATTGGCCACTGTTGGAAACAGGATGCTGGGCTTGATAGACCTTTGGTCTGTCCCAGTATGGCAATACTTATGTACACTACAAATTTAAAGGAGAATCCCCTCAACCTTGTATTAATTGAAAGGATAAATAACTGTTCCTGATTTACTGGTTCCACATTACTCATGATATTCTAAACTTCTACCACATTTCCTTTTAAACTTCTCTTTCCAGGCTGAAGATTCCTAAATTTCATTATTAGAGTGCATGGAAAAAATATTTATTCCATTTCAGGTTTTCCATTTTCTTGCATTTGTTTTTGTTTTTCTTTGTTGTATCACTTTCTCTTTTATTAGATTTCATTTGCAAACCAGTATTTTGAAAACAAAGCAGTGAAAGATAAAGCAACTAGCAAAAACTTCTCCTTCCTCCTCTATATGCCCCTAAAGAACAGGAAAAAATAAACAACTAAACTGTAGATGCAAGTCTAAAAAGTCTGAAGAGCTGAAACTAGAGAAAAAGAGTCAAGGGCGGCTGTCTGGACTGATCTGTTGAGACTAAAGGAAAGAAAATTAGCAGGTAAAACCTAGTTTCTCCATCCTTAGCATTCACAACAGATCAGTTCAGAACTTGTGAGATATATTATTATTATTATTATTAGCATTTGTATAGCGCTACCAGACGCACGCAGTGCTGAACACCTGATACAAAGAGACAGTCCCTGCTCAAAAGAGCTTACAATCTAAATAATACAGACAGACAAGACAGTTACGGGTGAGGGAATTAACAACAGATCAGTTCAGAACTTGTGGGATATATTATTATTATTATTATTAGCATTTGTATAGCGCTACCAGACGCACGCAGTGCTGAACACCTGATACAAAGAGACAGTCCCTGCTCAAAAGAGCTTACAATCTAAATAATACAGACAGACAAGACAGTTACGGGTGAGGGAATTAATGGGAGCTAAAAAGCAGCAGTGAAAAGGTGGGTTTTCAGCATAGATTTGAAAACAGGTAGAGATGGAGCTAGATGTATAGGTCCAGGAAGTCTATTCAAGGCATAAGGTGTCGCGAGAGAAAAGGAGCGAAGCCTGGAGTTAGCACTGGAGGAGAAGGGGGATGACAAGAGAGATTTGTCCAGCGAGCGGAGTTCATGGGGAGGAATGTAGGGAGAGATGAGAGTGGAGAGGTAATGGGGGGCTGCAGAGTGGATGCATTTAAAGGTCAGTACGAGAAGTTTAAACAGCATGCGGAAGCAGACAGGGAGCCAGTGAAGTGACTTGAGGAGCGGGCTAGTGTGGGTATAACCATTCTGGCAGAAAATAAGTCGTGCCGCAGAAGTTTGGACAGACTGGAGAGGAGAGAGATGGCTGAGCGGAAGACCAGTAAGAAGTAAATTGCAGTAGTCCAAGCGAGAGGTGACAAGGGTGTGGATAAGGGTTCTGGCAGCGTATTCAGAAAGGAAGGGGTGAATTTTGCTAATATTGTAGATAAAGAAACGACAGGTTTTGGCGATCTGTTGAATATGCGCAGAGAAGGAGAGAGAGGAATCAAAGATGACTCCAAGGTTACGAGCCGAGGAGACAGGGAGGATATGAGAGCCATTAACTGAGATAGAGAAAGGGGGAAGAGGGGAGGTGGGTTTAGGGGGAAAAACGAGAAGTTCAATTTTGGACATGTTGAGCTTTAGATGGCGTTGAGACATCCAAGCAGCAATGTCGGACAAGCAGGCTGAGATTTTGTCCTGGATCGAGGTTGAGATTTCAGGGGTGGCGATGTAGATCTGAGAGTCATCAGCGTAAAGATGGTATTGAAAACCATGGGATGAAATCAGGGTACCAAGGGAAGAGGTATAGATGGAGAAAAGGAGGGGTCCAAGAACAGAACCCTGAGGCACACCTACTGAAAGCGGGATGGAAGTTGAAGAGGATCCACTAGAGTGAACACTGAAAGAATGAAGTGAGAGGTAAGAGGAGAACCAGGAAAAAACAGGGCCCTGGAATCCAAGCGAGGACAGTGTATCCAGAAGTATAGTGTGGTCAACTGTGTCGAAAGCAGCAGATAGGTCAAGAAGGATAAGAATAGAATAGAGACCTCTGGATTTAGCCAGCAGCAGGTCATTAGAGACTTTGGTAAGTGCAGTTTCAGTAGAGTGAAGAGAGCAAAAACCAGATTGGAGTGGGTCAAGAATAGGTTGTGTAGAAAGAAAGTCAAGACAACGGCGGTGAACGACACGTTCAAGTAATTTGGAAAGGAAAGGGAGATGGGGCGATAGTTGGAGGGACAGGTAGGGTTAAGTGAGGGTTTTTTAAGGAGTGGAGTGCCAACAGCATGTTTGAAAGCCATAGAAACAGTTGCAGTGGAGAGTGAAAGACTAAGGATGTGACAGATGACTGGGATGATAGTAGGAGAGATAGTGTTAAAGTAGATAAGTGGGGATGGGGTCAGAGGAACAGGTAGTACATTTAGAGGAGGAAAGAAGAAGGGCAGTTTCCTCAGTAGAAACTTCTGAGAAGGAGGAAAAGGAAGGAGAGGAAGGAGAGTAGGGGGTGAGAACTAAGGGAGAGAGAGGTGGGGAGGGTTTGGATGAAAATTCAAGGTTAATCTTACAGATTTTATCGTGGAAGTGCTCAGCTAGGGTCTGAGGAGAAAGAGATGGGGGAATTGGGGATAGAGGTGCCTTGAGAAGAGAGTTCAGTGTGGCGAAGAGGAGTCGAGGGTTGGAGCCAAGGAAATTTGTCAACTGGGTGAAGTAATCCTGTTTGGCAAATGAAAGGGAAGACTGGAAGGAGTTAAGCATGAATTTGAAATGAATGAAGTCGGCAAGGATGCGGGATTTAAGCCAAGAACATTCAGCAGAGCGGGCACAGGAACAAAAGTAGCGGATTTTAGCGGTCAGCCAAGGCTGGGGTTTGGTACACCTAGTAGGACGGGGCATGGGAGGGGCAAGAGTGTCCAGTGCAAAGGAGAGAATAGTATCATGAGAGGAAACAGCTTTACTGACAGACTTAGATAGAGTGGTGGTAGAGAAAAGGTTAAAGACCTAAGAGGATAGAGAAAGGGGGTCAATAGCCTGATTTCTAGATGTGGGGATTGAGATTGTGCGGGATCGGTGTTGATATTGAAGTCACCAAGAATGAGGGATGGAGATGAAGGTTCAAGAAAAACGGAGAGCGCCAGGCATCGAAGTCAGTGAGGAAAGAAGAAAGAGACTTATCGGGGGGGGGGGGGGGGGGGGTCGGTAATTGCGGGTTGAATAAGCGGATGGAATGGACTTCAAAGGATGAGAAGGAGTGAGACTGAGGTATAAGAAGGGGCTGAAATCTGCAAGAGGGTGAAATAGTCCTCAAGTTGGGTAGGCAACAGAAACCCTTGCTAATAGAACTGAAGCTCCAAAGGAAGCTGCTATTCTGACTACAACATCCAGCCTGTAATATTTGGAAAAAGTATGAAGGGAAGACACTTGACTGATCTGCAAATTTCATCTAGCTATATTGTTCTAGATTCTGCCCAAGCAGTAGAAAGCCTTCTAGTAGAATGAGCTTTTATAGACAATGACGGCTGCTTTCCCATCAAAGCATAGGCAGAAGAAATTACTTCTTTTAGCCAAAGAGTAATAGCAGGTAGACCCTTTTTGGCACCTGCAAAAAGTACAAAGAGACAAGCAAAGTGATGAAATTAATTTTTAACTTCAAGGTATCTAAAAATTTCAAGGAATCGTCATCAGTCCCATATTCCTCTCGAGGAAGGGAAGAGTGTCAAAGACTGATATAAGTGCAACAAAAAAACTACCTTAGGAAGAAATGAAGGAACAGTTCTGGTTGAGGCTTCAGCTTCCATGAAATGAAGGAAGGGATCCCTACAAGAAAGGGCTTGAATTTCTTATATCATCCTAGCTGAAGCAACAGCAACTAGGAAAACTGATGTCAACATAAGATCCTTTAAAGCAGCCTTCCTAAAGGGTTCAAAGAGAAGTTTCTGCAGCTATTTGAAAACCAAATAAACATTTTACACTGGGCATACAGGCCAAAATGGAGGCTTCAACCGATTCACTCCTTTTAAGACCCAGATGATATTTGGATGCGCTGACAAAGAAGAATTTTGAAGGAAGTATAAATTAAATGTCAATAAACTAAGGCTATGATAAAATGATCACTGAACAGGAATGGAAACATTACAGAGTTCTGAATAAAGTAAAAAATAACTTTATTGGTGGAAAATAATTAAAGCAAGATAGTCTGTTCTCACAGGCTCATTTTCTCCTTGGCAATAATCACAATTACTCCCTTCTCGCTTAACACTTCTAGCTTCTTCAATACAGTTCCAACTACTTATCCATAGGTCCAGGTCTGGCTCCAGCTAGGCCGCTCAGGACCCAGGGTCTTCACAGCAAATAAAGACACACTTTTACCTTCTGCAGTCTTCAGTTCCACATTCATGTACTCTCTTGGCTTCTACAGGATGTGAACCTCTGAGCTAGGGCCACTCCACAGCCACATTTTAGGGAGGGTTCCTTCGCTTGGAACCTTCCTCCAGAACTCTGCAGATATCTCTCTCCCTCTCTCTCTCCTGAAGACCTCTGTATCAGGGCCTCGCTCCTGGAGACCTCTTGCCTTGGGGCCTCTCCAATCCACTATGCTCCAGGGCATTTAACCACCTCCCAGCCTGATTCCCACCCTTCTGACTCAGCCTCTGAAATGGCAGGTTTAGCACCAATTGCCATAGGGTGGCTGAAATGCAACCTCAGTAAGGGCAACCTCAGTAAGGGCATTCCTGCTATACTACTCACTCCCTCACAAAGGCATCCTCTAAAACAAGCAAACTTTGCTAGCCGCACCTTAGGTAAATTCAAGGCCAAACCTTTCCTAAAGCCATCCTGCAGAAATGCAAGAATTTGAGCCAGAGAAGACTGGAGAGGAGAAATACCTTCAAAAATTCTCAAAGGTCTAGTATATGCAACTGGAAGAGAACGCGTCCTAGTCTGATGCAAGGTTGTAATATTTTTATTTATTTTTTGTTACATTTGTACCCCACGCTTTCCCACTCATGGAAGGCTCAATGCAGTGGGCAATGGAGGGTTAAGTGACTTGCCCAGAGTCACAAGGAGCTGCCTGTGTCAGGAATCGAACTCAGTTCCTCAGTTCCCCAGGACCAAAGTCCACCACCCTAACCACTAGGCCACTCCTCCACTCCAATATCATCACCATAGCCTTTGTTTCTCAACTTTGAGCTCTCAAGAGCCAGGTCATAAGACCACATGGAGATGGATCTTCCATCTGTATGAATGAGAAGCCCCTTGTGAAGTGGAAGTCACAGGAATCCATCCATCAAAAGGCAAATCAGATCTATATACCACAGCCTCCTGGGCCAATCTTGAGTCACAGAAATTACTCATCCTGGATGTAGAGCGATTCACTGGTGTACCCTTCCTATCAACAGCCATGGAGGAAATACATATAAAATGGAGATCTGAAACCAAGGCTGAAGTTGTGTTATCTACGCCTTCCAATTCAAACTCTTTATCTGCTGAAGAACCTAGAAACTTTCACATTGCACCTTGATGTTATTAGGTCCAATACAGTGCTTCCTGAGAGAATTTCCACCCCTCTGGATCTAAAAGGTTTCTGCCGAGGTAATCCATTTAAGATTTCAAGGTCCCCACTACGTGAACTGCCTATATCACTGGAACATTCTTTTCTGTCCACCGGATCAGAAGACGAGCCTCCTGAGCCATCAGAGAACTCTTGGTTCCACCTTGCCTGTTGATATAGGCCACAGCTGTTGAACTGTTTTAAAGAATTCTCACTGGATATCTCAGAAGAGCTGCAAAAGTTAGTAGTGCCATGCTGAGAGTTCTGAGTTCCAGATGACTGACTAGCCACAAAGCCTCTCTGGAGGACTATCTGCCAAGCTATGTGATGGAGACAATGAGCTCCTCATCCTAAGAGGATGGCATCTGTAGTCACCACTATCCATTCTGGGGTTGCTAAGGAGGTCCACTACTGAAATGGAATGACTGAAGCCACAATTGCATGCTGCATTTCACTTGAAAAGGCCACAGATGCAATGGCTGTATTCCAGAGAAATGGACAACCAACAACTCAGAGAGTGCTAAAGTGGCCTCATGTGGGCTCTCGCCCATGGAACTAGGTCCTGGGTGGCTGCCATAGTACCAAAACCCAGCTTGTAGTCCCATGCCAAACAACAGCCAAATTTGAGACTAAAATGTCTGCCTCCTTAAAGCAGGTAGGATTACCTTCTCTGCCTATACATCAAAAAGGACTCCCAAGTACAGAGATGAGAGGAAGTTAAGTGACACTTGGCCAGTGACTGGAGAAGAGTCTCAATTTTTGAGGTAACCTAGAGACTATCTTCAAATGCGGAAGCCCTGATCAACTAATCATTCAGGTAAGGGTGTATCCCATTTCCTTCATGTCGTAAGAAGTCTGCTATTACTACCATGATCTTTGAAAACTTTGTGGGAACCTCTGAAAACCTGACTGGCATTGCCTGTAACTGATAATGCTGGTTGAGAATTGCAAAATGCAGAAAGGACTAAAGAGGGGCAAGCTTGGAATATGAAAGTAGGCCTCTCTGAGGACCAAAGAAGTAAGATACTTGCTGAGTTGAATGGAGGCTATCATAGAACAGTTTCCATTCTGAAGTGGGTTACTCTGATAGTCCAGTTGACACATGCTTGAGGTTAAAGACTGGATGGAAGGTAGCTCCCTTCTTTGGGACCACAAAATAAATGGAATACCTTCCTAGGTTCTAATAGTTTCTTGGTACTTAAAGTACCACTCCCAGATGCAGAAGAGTCTGTAAGGTTGACCGCACTGCTTGCCTTTTGGACAATGCCTTTCAAGGGGATTCCAAAAGGAATATTCTAGGGTAGCCAGGAAAATTCTAGCTTGTAATTCTCCTTGAGAACTTCTAAAACTCACTGAAGAAGTTATTTTCGTCTACTCATAGAGAAATCCTATAGGCATCCGCTTATCAAGTTCTCTTAAGAGAGGTCTTTGATACTGTCATTGTGGAGAATGGGAGGCACTGGCAGAATGTGAAGCTTGGCAAGATCCTCTTGTCTCCATTTTAAAAAAAAACTGCATTTCAAGGTCTTTGAAAATAATTAGACCAACCCAGTCTATAGCGCTTTGCATTCCTCAGGCAGTAGCAGGGCTGAGCCAGGCTGAACCAAAGGATGGTTTAGGTTTGCCTTCCGGTAAGCACAGGTTTTTAGAATCCCCTAGGATCTTTAACTAAGTTCTCAAGGTCTTCTCCAAAAAGTAATCTGCATGGAACTAAGCAAGTCTAGACTTAGAAGCTGCATCAGCAGCATAATGCCTGAACAACAAATGTCACCTGGCTAAGACTGCAAAGGCCATCTCCTGATGCTTGAAGGAGATCATAGAAGGCGTAAGCCAAATAAAGTAAACCTGCCTTGATGGATGGAAAATCAATGACTGTCTGTACAACTGACTCCCCAGAAAATTCATTTGCCAGCTGAATCAAACAGCAAAGGAAACAGGCTATGGTGGCATAAGAGCCATACACAGAAAATGTAGCCAAAGAGCATCAAGACAGCTACTAACCTCTATTCCTAAACATTCTTAAGAGCTATGCCTCCTTCTACAGGAATAATTTCCTTTGTTACTGTTGTCATAAAACCATCCACCTTAGGGTTTATCCACCTTTTCTGGGAGGACTGGATACAGCTTGGAAATCACTTGAGCAACCTTAAAGCTAGCATCTGAAGTATTCCATTGTGCAGAAATGAGTTCCTGGATAATGTCATGAACAGGAAAGGCTTTAGGAGGCTTCTTAGTACCTGCCATGATAGGATGACAGAAGAAGAACCTTAAGTCACCAGATACGAAATATTCAAGACCTCTAAAGCTTTGGTGATTAATGAAGAAAACAGAATGACCCGACATTACAGATAATGCCAAGTAATAATGTGGACCTGAAAGCAAAGATTCATCATCTAAGTCTGGAGGAAGATCCAATCTCCTACATTAGAAGGTAAGGCTTCTTGAAGATATAAAGCAGAACTAGGAAGCTCCTGAGAAGGCTGAGTTCTTTTCAATAAATAAGCCTGATGGAACAATAAAACAAATTCAGGAGTAGGTGCCTCTAAAGTTCTAGCAGTTTTACCAGATACAGTGGAAGAATGAAGTGGAGCCAAATCTGCTGAGAGAAGAGAGGACTGAAGTGCAGGTGATAAGCTCTCAGCAGCTGAGAGAGACTTCTGGAAATCTAAGATGGTCACCGTTCCTGCGCTTTGTGAGGAGACTTGAGTTGGCCCTTGAAGCATTCACAAAGTCTCCCTCGAACCTCAGTGTCATCACCAAAATCAAGCCAGAACCACCTGATGCAGTTTCATTCAGCTCTTCAGCAGCAGCATTTAACCACCTCAGCCACTATCGCTCAGAGAGAGTGAAAGAAGTTGTACATGCCATAAGAGAACCGAAAGCAAAAGCGAGCATAGCACTGGGACAGAGAAGCAGTAGCAATATACTCACAGGCCCCGAGGCTCTCTCCTCATCTGGTACCACCACAAAAGAGAAGTAAGAAATGTCCTGAAGGCTCCTCTGAGAGGATACACCCCCATAGAAAGCAGACAGCAGTGTCTTTGCTTTAACCCCTCAACACTGGGTAACAGCTGCTTAAGGATTTTTTAAAAGAGAAGGACAAGAGTTAAGACAAGTGGGGGAAGGGGTGACCCTGCACTACCAGGTACATCCCCAATCATGCAGAGAAATGTCTTTCCCCCATCTTAACTAAAGCTAGAGATACCAGCTCAGGAGCTAGCATCCACAGCAGATCAGAAGCAGCAAGGCAGAGCAACTATTACCTGCTGGAGATAGAGGATTACCTGTCTGGGGAAGCTCCACACTGTCCTATACAGCAGAGCTTAGCTTGTTATCCTATTTCCCCTGTTGGTTGTTATTATTATTATTAATGTGGTCTACAAACTCATTGTCACTGATGTGGCTGTGCCCCGGGTCTACACTCACCTCTCCTTCCAGTGACCAGGCTCTGTGGCTGCTGTGGACTGCCTTCTCCCTGTTTCCCAATCTTGTTCCAGAGATCATTCCAGTCCTATTCTGATGTTCCAGTATTCCAGCCTTGCTTTGGTGTTCCTGTAGCCAAGCCTCGCTTTGGTGTTCTTGCAGCCAAGCCTCATTTTTACTTGTGACATCATCAGTAAATGCCTTTATAAAGCGCCTTGGAACCTTCCTGCTTTGCCTTTGCAACAGAGGTCTTCAGCTGGTTGCGCTTCTTACCTGCTGGCTCCTGTCCTACCTGCCTTCAAGCTTTTGTTCCGGTCCTGCTTGTCCCAGCCCTGCCTGCTTTCAGCTTCTGTTCTAGTCTTGCTTGCTCCAGTCCTGCCTGCCCTCAGCTTCTGTGCCAGTCCTGTCTATTCCAGCTCTGCCTACCTTCAGCTTTTTACAGTCCTGCTTGTTCTAGCCCTGCCTGCCTTCAGCTTCAGTGCCAGTCCTGCTTGTTCCAGTCCTGCCTGCCTTCAGCTTCAGTGCCAGTCCTGCTTGTTCCAGCCCTGCCTGCCTTCAGCTTCAATTCCAGTCCTGCTTGTTCCAGCCCTGCCTGCCTTCAGCTTCAATTCCAGTCCTGCTTGTTCCAGCCCTGCCTGCCTTCAGCTTCAGTTCCAGTCCTGCTGTTCTAGCCCTGCCTGCCTTCAGCTTCAGCCCTGCATGTTCTAGTCCTTCCTGCCTCAGCTTCAGTTCCAGTCCTGCTGGTTCTAGCACTTCCTGCCTCAGTTTCAGTTCTGCTTGTTCCAGTCTTGCCTGCCTTCAGCTTCAGCTCCAGTCCTGCTTGTCCCAGTCCTGTGTTTTCAGCCTCAATCCTTGTTTTGGTGGTTCACCTGCTGCTGCTGCTGCTGGTCACCGGCAGTGGCCCAAGGGCTCACTACTCCTGACTTTGTGACACTCATGACATTGCTTTGGGATAATTTTTGACTCATGTCTACCCAGTGATGAAAGATTGCTTTCCACCAATGAGTACTTGAGTGCTGAAAGGAGAGCAGCCATACTAGGTCAGATCAAAAGTCCTTCAAACCACACCTGGCAGGATCCCAGGTACTTATGCATGTTTCTTATACCAAGGATAAGCAATGGGTTTTCCTCAAGTATACCATATATACTGAATATTATATCTTGTCCTGATATCATTATGTTATGTTATGTTGATCTTTCAATCCACTTCCAATCCAATATGATTTACTTATGCACTCTTATTTGTAACAATTGTAAAATTATTATTCCGTTAATATGATTGCTTTGATATTCTATGTACCCATCTGTATCTATATTTTGAAATTCTTATCCTATAATGTGTACATGTTGCTATAACATTTTGTAAGCCACATTGAGCCTGCAAATAGGTGGGAAAATGTGGGATACAAGTGCAGCAAATAAATAAATAAATAAAAATATGGGGAATAAGATACAATATGGGATCTATATAAGAAGATTATATTTATTTCATATTATTGTTCATGTTGTATTTCATTAAAATACATAAATACTAATAAAAATAAAGATTAAAAAATAATGATTTATGGACTTATCCTCCAGAAATTTGTCCAAACTTATTGTAAATTCAGCTACACTAACTGCTTTGATCACATCCTATGGTAAAAAAAATTCATAGTTTAATTAGTGGAGTGGAGGAGTGGCCTAGTGGTTAGAGCACTGGTCTTGCAATCCAGAGGTGGCCGGTTCAACTCCCACTGCTGCTCCTTGTGATCTTGGGCAAGTCACTTAACCCTCCATTGCTCAGGTACAAACTTAGATTGTGAGCCCTGCTGGGAAACAGAAATATCCAGAGTACCTGAATGTAACTCACCTTGAGCTACTACTGAAAAAGGTGTGAGCAAAATCTAAATAAATAAATAATAAAATTATGCATTCAGTGAAAAATATTGTTTCAGATTTGTTTTTAAAATATATTACTTATTATTAATGTCATAGTGTGTTCCCTAGTCTTTGTTCTTTTAGAAGATTGAACAACCAATTCAGGTGTACCCACAATCTGCAGTGAATCAAGGACCTTAAAAGAGAAATGACTAAATCCAAAGTTCTGCTGAAACACCTGCAGGTGCTTTTTAAGTCTGCCACTTGATTTACAATAAACTCTCACCTCAAAGCGTATTGATGACCTTTTCTTTCGTGCTAGGTCAGTGATATAGATGCCGTTAAAATAAATATTCTCCAGGCAGCCCCTGAATCTTGGCTTGTGTATTAGCCCTTTTTCCTGTGTTGCTATCCCACCGAAGAACAACTGAGGAAATCAAAGACACCAAAAAGGGAAAAAATCAGCCAATACAGCACACTCAGCCAATAAAGCACACAAACACACTCATCCCGTTAGGAATTATTTCTATACCTGCAAAGTCATACATAAGGCAGGACTCTTTGGGGCCCTTTTGCTAAAGCTTAGAACGCGCTAATAGAATTTAGCGTGCGCTGGCCCTTAGGTATAAAATACAACATACGGGTTCCCAAGTTTCAAAGTTTATTTGAAGATTTGATATACCACCTAAAGGAATATGCAGTATTTACCTCCTAATTCTATAGAATTCGCCAAAAACTGAATGAGCAAATTAGCACCAATAATTGATTTAACAAGCAATTATTGGCACTAATTAGATTTAATTAGTATATCCACATCTAAATTTTACATGCAAGTAAAAAAAATAGGCACGGAAATGGGAGGGTCAAGGGTGGAATGGGAGTGTCCTAGCATTTACGCAAACTGTTATAGAATAAGGGGGGAAATGTGCTCAATTTAGGTGGGTAATGTTTCAGTTGGTACAAATGGTCGCGCCCAAAATTAGGCATGATTCCCAGGCCTATGCGCTATTCTATAAACTGCACCATGGCTTATAGAATTACTTTCTCAGTGCCATAAATATCACTTAGCGGACATTATTTATTTACTGGGATTTATTAACTACCTGTATGAAGAGATTCACCCAAAGCTGTATACAGTAGGTATAGTTTAACATAAAATTTATAATTTTGTTAACAGCATAACAATAGTAAAATAACCATAAATAAATATAAATACAATAAATGAGGTAAACTTGACAATAGTAAATGGAAACCTAATTATAGAACTACCGGGAAACAGTATCAAAAATATACACATTTAACATCACATTAAGCTTTAGTAAAAGGGCCCCACTGTCTGCGAATCAATTCTATTTGGTACAGAGTAGAATTCCACTAAAACTACTATCTGCATATAATATATTTAAACTGCTTTAGTTGTACCACAAATGCATGATAATAAAAATAGTAGCACCTCATCAATGTGCAGATGTCGATGGATAAATGACAGTTGAAGAGGCAAGTTTCAAAACCTGTTACATATTTTTTTTTTCAAAAATAAGTTCTTACTGGAAGCAGACTGCCTTTACAGATAGCCATAGGATGTGTGAAGTTTACACTAAAAGGCATTTATTCATAAGGTATATGATATTCAGTGAAAAAAATTCTTATGTTGGATAGAATTCTTAAAAATAAAAACTTGAACTTATACCTGGAAAACATATTTTCATATTTAACAGGTTCTGGAACTTACCTCTTCAATTAAACTTTACCATTTCCTTCTTAGGTTTATGTTTAACATTTTATTTTACTCAGGATCATACAATTCCACACTTCATCAACATCATCTTGCAAAACATGCAACCTTATATTAAGTCATTTCCAAATCAAAAACGAACAGAAGAATAGGAAATATATCCGTGATCCCAATTTTGAAGTATATTTTCCCACATTCCATGTATCCCAACCCTCCCTTCCCCTTTAGTAAAGAATATATAGGATAGCCTCTGGCCTGGGTTATTAAGGCCCCAAGCCAACCATAATAGCTGAGTACAACCACAATCCTAAAAGCTCCCACCACCCCTAAAATCCCTTACTTACTCCCCCCTCCCCGACAGAGAATCTCAACACAGAGGGGTCCTTTTACTAAACAGTGATAAAAATTGGCCTGCGGTAGTATGGACGCGTGAAATTGGTACACGCTGAACCATTTTTTACCGCAGCTGGGAAAAAAGTCTTTTTTTAATGGGGGCAGTAAATGGCAGTGTGCTAAAATTAAAAGTAGCTGTCACGACTGTGGCCGTGATCCCTCTTTTGACTCACCTTTTCTGCCGGTCAGCTCATGAGCTGGCTTCTTATCTGCATGATTGTGCTTGTGTTCCAAGCCTCACTTTGGGTTCTTTGTATTTCCTGTCTCTGTCCTGTTATAAGGAAGTGGTTCACTTGCATTCAGGGCCTTTGCAACGCCAAAGGTCTCTAGGTTAGTTGGTGTGCTGTGTAGCACTTCTGCCTTGCTTTGTTTCTTGCCTGCATGCCTTGTTCTTGTTTAGTCTGTGTGCAGTTAAGCTCTTAAGCACTACTGCTTTTATCCTTTCTGGCTGCTTGTCAGCCTTCAGACATTGCTCTTTTGCTTGCCTGTGTATCCTTCTCTGTGGCTGCTTGTCAGCCTTCAACCATTGCTCTTTTGCTTGTCTGTGTATCCTTCTCTGTTACTGCCTGTCAGCCTTCAGCCATTGCTCTTTTGCTTGTCTGTGTATCCTTCTTTGTGGCTGCCTGTCAGCCTTCAGCCATTGCTCTGTTGTTTGTTTGTCAGCTTTGTGTCCTGTCTAGTCTGCCTTGCTAGTTCTAGTCCCTGTTACCTGAACTTCAGCCATTGCTCTGTAGTTGTCTGCTTTGTATCCTGCCTAGTCTGCCTTGCTAGTTCTAGTCCCTGTTACCTGACCTTCAGCCATTGCTCTGTTGTTTGTCTGTGTTTGTCAGCTTTGTATCCTGCCTAGCCTGCCTTGTTTGTTCTTTTCCCCTCTGACCTTCAGGCCCTGTTCAGTCAAGCTTATTTCAGTATCCTATACCCTGTGTGAGAATCCTGAGTCCTGAATCCTGTATCCTGTTTTAGTCAAGCTTATTTAGTATCCAGTGTCCAATGTGAGAATCCTGTTGTTCCAGTCAGTCTGGTCCAGCATTTCTTGTCTACCAGCTCCGTCCTGTAAGTCCTGCAGGCCGCCCGCACCTAGGGGCTCAACCTCTGGGGAACGGTGGTCAGCGCACTGATTGCTCCAGTCCTGTTATTCCAGTCTAGTCCGTTCCAGTATTTGGGTCCAGCCAAGTCCATTCCAGATTCCAGCTCCATCCTTGCTCGTTTGTCCAGTCGTGGTTGTCTGCTGCTGCCACTCCTCAACAGTAGCCCAAGGGCTCACGTTGTTCCAGTGTCCGAGAGCCTGAGACCGTGACAGTAGCATGTGATTATTTACTGCCTGAGCCCATAATGCCACCCACTGACCTAGCGGTAAGGACTCATGCGCTACTCAGGCAGCATGCGCCAATGTGGCTGTGCTGCTGAATACCACCGTGAACACCCCCTGTGGTAGAAAATAGAAAAATATTTTCTACCACAGGAAACAGCACATGCCCACTTTGAAACTACCGCAGGGCACCCATGCTACCTCTGCCGATTTGGCACATGTTACTTGCACATTAGCCCTACTGCTGCTTAGTAAAAGGACTCCAGAGTAAGGTCATACTTCAAAATTCATTCAGCACTAGTCTACGGACTCTTGGTGATAGAGATTGCAAATAGCAATTCCAAAACTAACTAAGTACTAATAAAACTGACCACTGCCTTTTTTTTAAAAGGCACTTAAGATTTTCTCTGGGGGATGGGGGTATCTCTTGCAACTAGTTGTGGAGAATGCATTTTCCCCCAGTATATATGCTTTACTTAAGAACAGATTCCATAGGCCTCCATTTTACTAAGAACCACCCCTTTCCAGGAATATAATATTCAGCAATCTAAAAGAGCTCCCAAATATCTTTGGATAGTTCTCCAAAATGCTTGTATACTACTGCAACCCCCAAAAGAATGGAGCAGTGCATTGTCTGTCCAAACATATTTGAAGCAAGTCAGCCTGCTCTAGAACCCTGAAGCTGTGAAAAATATGTTCTATTAGTTAAAAAGGCCCGTTTCTGGCACAAATGAAATGGGCGCTAGCAAGGTTGTCCTAGGAGTGTGTATGTTTTAGAGGGTGTGTGTGAGACTAACTGTGTGAGAAAGAGAGAGTGAATGTGTGAGTGTGTGTGTGTGACAGAGAGAGAGTGAGACTGTGTGCGAGTGTGTCTGTGAGACAGAGAATGTGTGCCATGGGCCCCCCTCCCTCCAAGTTCCAGGGTCGTCTTCCTCCCTCCCTCCGAGTTCCAGGGTTGTCCCCCTCCCTCCTTCCGAGTTCCAGGGTCGTCCCCCCCTCCCTCCTTCCGAGTTCCAGGGTCGTCCCCCCTCCCTCCTTCCGAGTTTCAGGGTCGGCCCCCTCCCTCTCTCCCTCCGAGTTTCAGGGTCGCCCCCCCTCCCTCCTGGTTCCAGGGTCGCCCCCTCCCTCCGAGTTGCAGGGTTAGCTCCCACTCCCTCCCTCCCTCCCTCCGAGTTGCAGGATCGCCCCCCTCCCCCTCCGAGTTGCAGGGTCGCTCCCTCTTCCCTCCCTCCGAGTTGCAGGGTTGCCCTCTCTTCCCTCCCTCTGAGTTGCAGGGTCGCCCCTCCCTCCCTCCGAGTTCCAGGGTCGCTCCGCCCCTCCCTCCCCCTCTTCCCTCAGAGTTTCAGGTTCCCCCTCCCTCCCTCCCAGTTCTAGGGTCATCGTCCCTCCCTCCCTTCCTTCCAGTTCCAGCCGCACTCGCTCCATATTTTAAAAATCATCTCAGACGAAAGCAGTGTTAAAAGGCGTTCAGCCTCGGCCCTTCTCTCTGTGTTAGCTCCAGTCCCGCCCTCATTGCGAAAAGAGGTAATGAGGGCGCGACCAGAACTAACAGAGAGAGAAGGGCCGAGCCTGCATGCCTGGTGGCGGCGAGCTGGGGGGGCATGGCAGCGAGGGCATCAGGGGAGGAGCCTCGTGCGTGACGTTCAGAAGATGGAGCCTTACAGCAGAGTGCACGAATGCCTTAGCCACGGAGTCTGCTTCAGAACGTTGGAGGTGCGTTTTATTAGATAGGATGTACTGTCCAATATTGACATTCCTGTAACTCAGCACCAAACACCTTCCTCAAGATTTCTCTGATTAGTTTGCAAAAATCCACCCCCTCCAACTGATATGCTAAATCAGTCCAAGCTCCTACGAAAGGACCATAATCCTGAGGTAGCGTAAGCGTCAGTAAAGCATTATGTAACCAAGAGACTGTCACTCCCCCCGATGCATCTCCCCTCAAAAAGTCTCTTAAAAAAGTGCAGCCACGAATGCCATAATCTGACCTAGCAGAGCTGCAGAGATCTTCAAGCAGCAGCAACTGAGAGAAGACAACAATTAGCTGGTGTGGCCAAGAGCATCATCCGAAATCAAGATTAGTGGAAGCAAAGTTGCAGAGATATTCAGACAGTAAAGATTGCAGCCTATGTGCTGCAGTTTCCTCACCCCCTCATCACAAAGGAGTTTCTTGTTAACTGTAAGTGAGCCAATAAAAGGCCTGTAAGTACACACCAGTTCAAAGGCCTCACCTTCTTTCTATTCCTTCTCACCTACATATTCACTTGGACTGCACTAGATGATCGTGCTTTAGTGTACTAACCTCTTGCTCTCTGGAACAGTCTCCCACTGGACATACCTCCCTCAAGAAGTTTAAAACGGCTATTAAAACCCTCTAATTTTTGATAGGTAACATAGTAAATGATGGCAGATAAAGACCTGTACGGACCATCCAGTCTGCCCAACAAGATAAACTCATTTTACATGTTATGTGATACTTTATATGTATACCCGAGTTTGATTGTTCTCGAAAAATTGACCACTCAACATTCAGGGGGGCTTGCGGTAATGTAGGCGTGGGTTTTAGGCGCACACAGATTAATTTTTCAGCGCGCCTGCATAAATTCCTCTTTTTTTTCTTCCGAAAATGGACTTGCAGCAAAATCAAAATTGTCGTGCATCCATTTTGGGTCTGAGACCTTACCGCCAGCCATAGACCTAGCGGTAAAGAATTTGGGCTGTAATGACCTGTGCGCGAAAATACAAAATATTTTTCAGACGCGCGTAGTGGGCACGTGCCAAACTTGAAATTACTGCTAGGGCCACGCGATAACCGGGCAGTAAGTCCAATTTGGCGCATGTAGGCGCCTACACGGCTTAGTAAAAGGGGCCCTCAGATGGCAGCAGTGAGCATTTTTTTTTAACACGGACTACCACTGGCTATGAAAGGTTGAGAATGATCTTCAATTTAGAAAATTATTCAAGGCTTATTTCTTCTTTCAGGCTTAATGTTAATGGGATGTGTATTTATATATGCATATTTACTATATTGCTTATTTTATTTTGATTTCAGATTTTATTTTGATTGTTCTTGTACTGAAGGTGTTATTTTTTGATTGAAGAGGTTTTTCTTTATTGTGACTGTTCTTCTTGTACAGTGTATAAACAGTGTCATAAATTATATACATATAATAAAAATAAGAAAAAAAAATATATATATATATACATAGCGAATGCTACATACCTGTAGAAGGTATTCTCCGAGGACAGCAGGCTGATTGTTCTCACTGATGGGTGACGTCCACGGCAGCCCCTCCATATCGGAAACTTCACTAGCAAAGGCCTTTGCTAGTCCTCGCACGCCCATGCGCACCGCGCATGCGCGGCCGTCTTCCCGCCCGAACCGGCTCGTGTTTGTCAGTCCCGTATGTAGCAAGCCAAAGACAAGGGAAGACACAACTCCAAAGGGGAGGCGGGCGGCTTTGTGAGAACAATCAGCCTGCTGTCCTCGGAGAATACCTTCTACAGGTATGTAGCATTCGCTTTCTCCGAGGACAAGCAGGCTGCTTGTTCTCACTGATGGGGTATCCCTAGCCCCCAGGCTCACTCAAAACAACAAACATGGTCAATTGGGCCTCGCAACGGCGAGGGTATAACTGAGATTGACCTAACAGCTTATCCAACTAACAGAGAGTGTAGCCTGGAACAGAATAAAACATGGGCCTAGGGGGGTGGAGTTGGATTCTAAACCCCGAACATTTTCTGAAGCACTGACTGCCCGAACCGACTGTCGCGTCGGGTATCCTGCTGCAGGCAGTAATGAGATGTGAATGTGTGGACAGATGACCACGTCGCAGCTTTGCAAATCTCTTCAATAGTGGCTGACTTCAAGTGGGCCACTGACGCAGCCATGGCTCTGACATTGTCAGCAGTGACATGACCCTCAAGAGCCAGCCCAGCCTGGGCGTAAGTGAAGGAAATGCAATCTGCTAGCCAATTGGATATGGTGCGTTTCCCCACAGCCACTCCCCTCCTGTTGGGATCAAAAGAAACAAACAATTGGGCGGACTGTCTGTTGGGCTGTGTCCGCTCCAGATAGAAGGCCAATGCTCTTTTGCAGTCCAATGTGTGCAGCTGACGTTCAGCAGGGCAGGAATGAGGACGGGGAAAAAATGTTGGCAAGACAATTGACTGGTTCAGATGGAACTCCGACACTACCTTCGGCAAGAACTTAGGGTGAGTGCGGAGGACTACTCTGTTATGATGAAATTTTGTGTAAGGGGCCTGGGCTACCAGGGCCTGAAGCTCACTGACTCTACGAGCTGAAGTAACTGCCACCAAGAAAATGACCTTCCAGGTCAAGTACTTCAGATGGCTGGAGCTCAGTGGCTCAAAAGGAGGTTTCATCAGCTGGGTGAGAACGACATTGAGATCCCATGACACTGTAGGAGGTTTGACGGGGGGCTTTGACAAAAGCAAACCTCTCATGAAGCGAACAACTAAAGGCTGTCCTGAGATCGGCTTACCTTCCACACGGTAATGGTACGCACTGATTGCGCTGTGAACCCTTACCAAGTTGGTCTTGAGACCAGACTCAGACAAGTGCAGAAGGTAGTCAAGCAGGGTCCGTGTAGGACAAGAGCGAGGATCTAAGGCCTTGCTGTCACACCAGACGGCAAACCTCCTCCATAAAAGAAGTAACTCCTCTTAGTGGAATCTTTCCTGGAAGCAAGCAAGATACGGGTGACACCCTCTGACAGATCCAAAGAGGCAAAGTCTACGCTCTCAACATCCAGGCCGTGAGAGCCAGAGACCGGAGGTTGGGATGCAGAAGTGCCCCTTCGTCCTGTGTGATGAGGGTCGGAAACCACTCCAATCTCCACGGTTCTTCGGAGGACACTCCAGAAGAAGAGGGAACCAGATCTGACGTGGCCAAAAAGGAGCAATCAGAATCATGGTGCCTCGGTCTTGCTTGAGTTTCAACAAAGTCTCCCCCACCAGAGGTATGGGAGGATAAGCATACAGCAGGCCTTCCCCCCAATCCAGTAGGAAGGCATCCGATGCCAGTCTGCCGTGGGGCTGAAGTCTGGAACAGAACTGAGGGACCTTGTGGTTGGCTCGAGATGCAAAGAAATCTACCAAGGGGGTGCCCCACACCTGGAAGATCTGGCGCACTACTCTGGAGTTGAGCGACCACTCATGAGGTTGCATAATCCTCCTCAACCTGTCGGCCAGACTGTTGTTTACGCCTGCCAGATATGTGGCTTGGAGCCACATGCCGTAACGAGCCCAGAGCCACATGCTGACGGCTTCCTGACACGGGGCGAGATCCGGTGCCCCCCTGCTTGTTGATGTAATACATGGCAACCTGGTTGTCTGTCTGAATTTGGATAATTTGATGGGACAGCCGATCTCCGAAAGCCTTCAGAGCGTTCCAGACCGCTCGTAACTCCAGGAGATTGATCTGCAGATCACGTTCCTGGAGGGACCAGCTTCCCTGGGTGTGAAGCCCATCGACATGAGCTCCCCACCCTAGGAGAGACGCATCCGTAGTCAGCACTTTTTGTGGCTGAGGAATTTGGAAAGGGCGTCCCAGTCAAATTGGACCAAATCGTCCACCAATACAGGGAGTTGAGAAAACTCGTGGACAGGTGGATCACGTCTTCTAGATCCCCAGCAGCTTGAAACCACTGGGAAGCTAGGATCCATTGAGCAGATCACATGTGAAGGTGGGCCATGGGAGTCACATGAACTGTGGAGGCCATGTGGCCCAGCAATCTCAACATCTGCCGAGCTGTGATCTGCTGGGACGCTCGCACCCGAGAGACGAGGGACAACAAGTTGTTGGCCCTCGTTTCTGGGAGATAGGCACGAGCCGTCCGAGAATCCAGCAGAGCTCCTATGAATTCGAGTCTTTGCACTGGGAGAAGATGGGACTTTGGATAATTTATCACAAACCCCAGTAGCTCCAGGAGGTGAATAGCCATCTGCATGGACTGTAGAGCTCCTGCCTCGGATGTGTTCTTCACCAGCCAATCGTCGAGATAGGGGAACACGTGCACTCCCAGCCTGCGAAGCGCCCCTGCTACTACAGCCAGGCACTTTGTGAACACTCTGGGCGCAGAGGCGAGCCCAAAGGGTAGCACACAGTACTGGAAGTGACGTGTGCCCAGCTGAAATCGCAGATACTGCCTGTGAGCTGGCAGTATCGGGATGTGCGTGTAGGCGTCCTTCAAGTCCAGAGAGCATAGCCAATCGTTTTCCTGAATCATGGGAAGAAGGGTGCCCAGGGAAAGCATCCTGAACTTTTCCTTGACCAGATATTTGTTCAGGGCCCTTAGGTCTAGGATGGGACGCATCCCCCCTGTTTTCTTTTCCACAAGGAAGTACCTGGAATAGAATCCCAGCCCTTCTTGCCCGGATGGCACGGGCTTGACCGCATTGGCGCTGAGAAGGGCGGAGAGTTCCTCTGCAAGTACCTGCTTGTGCTGGAAGCTGTAGGATTGAGCTCCCGGTGGGCAATTTGGAGGTTTTGAGGCCAAATTGAGGGTGTATCCTTGCCGGACTATTTGAAGAACCCAACGGTTGGAGGTTACAAGAGGCCACCTTTGGTGAAAAACTTTCAACCTCCCCCCGACCGGCAGATCGCCCGGCACTGACACGTTGATGTTGGTTATACTCTGCTGGAGGCAGTCAAAAGCTCGCCCCCTGCTTTTGCTGGGGAGCCGTGGGGCCTTGCTGAGGCGTACGCTGCTGACGAGAGCTAGCGCGCTGGGGCTTAGCCTGGGCCGCAGGCTGTCGAGAAGGAGGATTGTACCTACGCTTGCCAGAAGAGTAGGGAACAGTCTTCCTTCCCCCATAAAAACGTCTACCTGAGGAGGTAGATGCTGAAGGCTGCCGGCGGGAGAACTTGTCGAAAGCGGTATCCCGCTGGTGGAGCTGTTCTACCACCTGTTCTACTTTCTCTCCAAAAATGTTGTCCGCTCGGCAAGGGGAGTCAGCAATCCGCTGCTGGATCCTATTCTCCAGGTCGGAGGCACGCAGCCATGAGAGTCTGCACATCACCACACCTTGAGCAGCGGCCCTGGACGCAACATCAAAGGTATCATATACCCCTCTGGCCAGGAATTTTCTGCATGCCTTCAGCTGCCTAACCACCTCCTGAAATGGCTTGGCTTGCTCAGGAGGGAGCTTGTCCACCAAGCCCGCCAACTGCCGCACATTGTTCCGCATATGGATGCTCGTGTAGAGCTGGTAGGACTGAATCTTGGCCACGAGCATAGAAGAATGGTAGGCCTTCCTCCCAAAGGAGTCTAAGGTTCTAGAGTCTTTGCCCGGGGGCGCCGAAGCATGCTCCCTAGAACTCTTAGCCTTCTTTAGGGCCAGATCCACAACACCAGAGTCGTGAGGCAACTGAGTGCGCATCAGCTCTGGGTCCCCATGGATCCGGTACTGGGACTCGATCTTCTTGGGAATGTGGGGATTAGTTAAAGGCTTGGTCCAGTTCGCCAGCAATGTCTTTTTTAGGACGTGATGCATGGGTACTGTGGACACTTCCGTAGGTGGAGAAGGATAGTCCAGGAGCTCAAACATTTCAGCTCTGGGCTCATCCTCCACGACCACCGGAAAGGGGATGGCCATAGACATCTCCCGGACAAAGGTCGCAAAAGACAGACTCTCGGGAGGAGAAAGCTGCCTTTCAGGGGAGGGAGTGGGATCAGAAGGAAGGCCATCAGACTCCTCGTCAGAGAAATATCTGATGTCCTCCTCCTCCTCCCACGAGGCCTCACCATCGGTATCAGACACAAGTTCATGAACCTGTGTCTGAAGCCGTGCCCGACTCGACTCCGTGGAAACACGACCAGGGTGGAAGCGTCGAGAGGTAGACTCCCTCGCCAGCACCGGCGAAGCTCCCTCCGGTACCGGAGGGGAAGGGCGCAACAGCTCTCCCAGGATCTCCGGGAGAACGGCCCGGAGACTCTCGTGCAGAGCGGCTGTGGAGAAAGACATGGAAGCCAATGCAGGCGTCGAGGTCAGAGTCTGTTCCGGGCTGTCCAAGGTGGAGCGCATCGACACCTCCTGAACAGAGGGTGAGCGGTCCTCCCGGTGCCGATGCCTACTGGGTGCCGACTCCCTCGGCGACCCAGAGCTCTCGGTACCGATGCGGGAAGGTGACCGGTGTCGATGCTTCTTTGATTTTTTCAAACTAAGCATGTCACCGGAGCTTCCCGGTACCGACGAGGAGGACGTAGAATCCAGTCGTCTCTTCCTCGGGGCCGAGGCAGGAGCCCTCAGGGTAGGAGGAGAACCACCTGAAGGCTCACCGCCACCAGCAGGGGAATGGACAGCCCTCACCTGCACTCCAGTCGAAGCACCACCGTCCGACGACATCAGCAGCAGCGGAGGTCCCGGTACCACCGACGCCGCCTTCCGATGTCTCGGTACCGACGATGCAGAGGGTCGATACCTCAATGCCGTCGATGCAGTCGATGCCGAGGTCGAAGGTCTTGATGCTGTCAACGTCGATGCACTCGATGCCTCCAGTGTTGTTGTCGACGAAGAGCCCGAGAACAACACGTTCCACTGGGCCAATCTCGCTACCTGAGTCCTCTTCTGTAAAAGAGCACAAAGACTGCAGGCCTGCGGGCGGTGCCCAGCCCCCAGACACTGAAGACACGACGCGTGCCTATCAGTGAGCGAGATTACCCGGGCGCACTGGGTGCACTTCTTGAAGCCGCTGGGAGACTTCAATGACATGGCCGGAAAAATCACGCCGGCGAAATCAAAATTCGCGATGGTGACGAAGGGCACCAAAAATAAGAGAGAGAGAAAAACCCGTACCGAGGCCACAAAAAAGTCCTACCCCGAAAGCGAAAGGAAACTTACGTCAGGGAAACAAACTAGACACACGGGAAGGGACAAAGACCGAGGTCTTTCTTTTTTTTTTTTTTTGCGAAATCACGAAGACGCGCGAGGGTCAACTTGAGGGGCGCAAAACGGCGGCAAAACACGACCATCCCGAGCGCGGACAAAAGAAGACTGACGAACACGAGCCGGTTCAGGCGGGAAGACGGGTGCACATGGGCGCGCGAGGACTAGCAAAGGCCTTTGCTAGTGAAGTTTCCGATTGGAGGGGCTGCCGTGGACGTCACCCATCAGTGAGAACAAGCAGCCTGCTTGTCCTCGGAGAAATATATATATATATATTTATTTTTTTTCTTATTTTTAATCCAGGTCAGGGCACCAGCATATTGGGGCTTACAGAGGTCACAAGCATTTATCTGGGTCCCTGCCGATATTCAGCTGGAACCTGGTTAGGAGCCGTGTAAGTGCAATGAATTTCGGCAGCTGATGCACTCAGTATGTTTTAAGGTGGCAGTACTTTTTCACAGAGAGGGTAGTAGATGCCTGGAATGCCTTCCAGCAGGATGTGGTGAAGATGAAAACGGTAACAGAATTCAGAAATGTGTGGGATAAACATAAAGTAATCCGGAGTCAAACAAGCTAAGTGGTGATTAGATGGCAACACCAGTAATTGGTAAGCAAATCCAGTGCTGGGCAGACTTCTAGGATTTGTGCCCTGAAAATGGCAAGGGTAAATCAGGATCAAGTATATGTATCATACCTTATAACTATGAGTTTATCTTGGGCAGACTGGATGGACCTTACAGGTCTTTATCTACCGTCAAAGGGGGTCCTGTGCTAGTGGCCATTTTTGCTGTGTAAAAGGGCCCCTATGTTAGTGTTATGATTCTGCTAGCTAGGCAGGGGAATGTTTGGGACTCGCTCCTGATTGGCTTGTCAGGAGCTGAGCTGACATCTGATGCAGCAGACGTCAGAAGCCTGATCTACTTAAGCCTACCTTTACCTACATCTCTTGCTTCAGCGTTTGATTGCCTGTGATTGCTGTCAGCTGAAGCCTGCTTTCCTATCTCTCTCTCTCTCTCTGTTTGTGCTAGTGCACTCTGTGTTACGTTGGAGATTTGCTTTCTCTCCTCATGGCTTGTAGTTTCTGTGTGAGTGATGGTGTTCCCAGCGTGTGCTTCATTGCCTCACTACACTGCACCTGGGTCTATTCTCTGCTTGGCTGGTGTTGTGCTTTGTGGTAAGCTTATCCTTGGTATTTATTTTATTTATTTATTTATTACTTATATCCCACATTTTCCCACTCATGCAGGCGCAATGTGGCTCACAGAGAATTAAATAAGAGTACAAACTTAATAGCTTAGTCAAGCATAAGAAGTAGGTTGGAGGGAAGAAACTAACAACGTGAACTAGGTAGGGTAAGGGACAAGGGATACTTTAATCAACATGGCAAGTTGAGTGGTAAGTCTTAGCAAAGAGGAATGTCTTTAACAACTTCTTAAAAAGGGCATGATCCTCTTGAGTTTTAAGGTGACGAGGTAATGTGTTCCAGTATTTGGGACTCCAATAACAGAAGGACGAGGCGAAGATTTTCTTATACTTAACTCCCTTACAATTCGGAAAATGGAGGTGGAGATAGGACCGAGCAGCAGGGTTGGCATTTCTAGGCGGAAGGTCGATCATTCCAGTTTCTTTGTTTTAGTTTCCCTTTCCTCCGTGTTAACCCTTTTGTGCCTTGCTTAGTATTGCCTTGTAGTCCTGTCTTTGTTGGCAGCCTCCTGACCCTTTGTATCGGCCTGGGGGTTGTTTTTTTCTTTTGTTTGCTTTAACCTTTGTCTGCAGTGTAGCCCTGCTTCTGGCAGGTTAGTATTTTAAAGCAGTCTTTTCCTTCAGCCTGCTTTAATTCTTTCTTTGCTGTGTCTGTCTCCTGCTTCTGGTGAGCTCTGCTCCTTTTCTGATCTGTGTGCAATTAGGCAACTGCTTCTGTTTGCTTACCTTTCCCTTATCCTTGTGTGCTGTGTGGCACAGCCTTGTATATCCCTATAAGCAGTTCCCTTCTTCCCTTATATATTGAGGCCAGCCTTGTGCATTCTGGTGTGTGGATTCCCTTTGCCTTTGAGTGCTGTGTGGCACAGCCTTGTGTATCCCTATATAGCAGTTCCCTTTATCCCTGTGTGTTGTAAGGTCAGCACTGTGTTTGCTTAGGTGGCTTCATCTTTCCCTTGTGTGCTGTATGGTACAGCCTACAGTGTTCCCTTGTGTGGCTTCCTTTATCCTTGAGTGCCCTGTGGCACAGCCTTGTGTTTCCTATAGAAAAGTCTGTTGGTCACTTTTCCCTTGCGTCCTTAGCTAGCGCTGTGTGCGTTGCTGGTGCTCCAGTCCCTGTGGGGACCCCTCGGTGTTCTTTCTCCCTTCCCAGTGTATGACTTGGCTGCTGTTCGGCCCGCACGCTTGGACTCTATGCGAGTGGGTTCCCAATAGGCTGTGAGGCCGGTTCCCAATAGGCCGTGAGGCCCGCCTGAATGCTCTATCTCCCATTTTCTGGTGGTGCTAGTTGGTTGTTGTGTGTGTGCGGGCCTTGGTGGCTGGGGTAGTGTGTAGAGCCTGTTTGGTCTACCCTAGGCCTTGGCCAAAACCCTATACTAGGCCTCGGCCTGGTATCAAGGGCTCACGACCAGATTAACAGTTAGGAGCCTCTCCTGCCTACTAAAACAACACTGAATGTGAAGCTAAGTCCCTTGCAGAGTTCTGTGACTTGTTACTGTGTTGCAAATCTTATTCCCTTATTTCCTTTTGTTTCTTCTTCTATTTGTTAGAACGTTTTGTAACCTAGGATGCCTGATGTAGCTCTTCTACGTCTCACCTACTCTCCTCTTTTTAGTATATTTTTTAAACCGCTTAGATATTACATTTTTCCGATTGGCAGTATATCAAAGATGAAATGTGAAAAGTTTAAATTATCTACTGCTGGCACCTACAAACCAGCAAAGTATTACTGGGCAGCAGTGACGTAGCTACAGGTGGGTCGGAGCCCACCCAACTTGGACTCAGGACCATCCAAAATTATGGCACTGTTGCTGCAACTGGCTGGGATCCCTAAACCTTGCCAGCTGAAGATTTCATCCTCCTTAGCAGTCAGTGCCAAACAGCCGCTGACAGCACTTGCCATGAGCCAACACCGACACTGGCCCTGCTGCACATGCTCAGTGTTCGTATGCATGGCCTGCCAGCAGCAGCTAGAGGGCAAGGGCCACCAGCTGCTGTTTGGAAGAGCGCTGGCTGCCCGAAGAGGAAGAAATCTTCAGCTGGTGGGGTTTTGGGACCCCTGCCAGCTCATGTATTTAATATTTTGGGTTGGCGGGCAGGAAGGGTGGAAAGTGGCGATGGGGTGGGGTGGGGTGGAGGAACAAATTCCATGTCTACCCATCATGGGTTCAGTCCCACCCAAAATTGGCTGTCTGGGTACGCTCCTGCTGGGAAGATACATCAAAAATTAACCAGGAGTAAGATGTAGCAGAGTACACAAAAAACTATCTAATACTCCCTGATATTCAGCCAGCAGTGGACAGCACTTTGACTGCCCGCCTTTGGCGTTAAACCCTGATATCCAATGCCGGGCCATTTATGGCAACAGGCATTGAATATCTGGTTTTTTTTGTCTGCTAAGCACTTGTAGCCTAGTGGTTAGTGTATTGGACTTTGATCCTGGGGAACTCGGTTTGACTCCCACTAAAACTCCTTGTGACTCTGGGCAAGTCACTTAACCCTCCTTTGCCCAAGGTACAAATAAGTACCTGTATATACTATGTAAACCGCTTTGAATGTAGTTGCAAAAAAAACACAGAAAGGCAGTATATCAACTCCAATTTCCCTTCCTCTATTTGAGATTCTACATGGAATGCTGCTAGTGGAGGAGTAGCCTAGTGGTTAGTGCAGCGGACTTTGATACTGGGGAACTGGGTTTGATTTAGAGACCTGAACAGGAAAGGGGTTCAAGGAAACCGAGTCCGTGGGGATACCGCAGGAATCCCCTTCAGGCCAGTGGGAGTACCGTGGGGACAGAATTAGGATTGCGGGGTTCCCAAGGGGATGGAGGAATTTCCTGCGGGGATCCCGTGGGGAAGGCATACCTTGTTCCCGCTGCTCTTGCTGCTTCTAGTCATGCCCAGCGCACTGCTGACGAACTCCAGTGCCAACTCTGCCGAGACCCTTGCAAACCGCAACAAAAACACACTTGATTGGTCCGGCGTCAGTGCAACTCCACAAATCAGATGGAGCTCTAGTACTACTCTAGCCACGTTCTCTATGGTCTCCAATGGGAGATTGAGTCTGTAATAGATGAGTCATGCTGCTGTGAGTGCAGCAGGCTCCAGCAAGGTCCGCTACCAGTGAATATAGTCTCTGGGGAAGAAGCTGATTTGAGTAGTGAGCACTTGGGGTAGCAGTGCTGGAGGAGCAGCAGGAGCACGAGCTGAGCAGAGCAGCACTGGAGAGAAGGCCCTGAAGGAGAGAGGAAGGCAGCAGGAGGTGAGCAGCAGTGTGTGGCTGGCAACAGAGCACGTGGGGCAGCAGCATTGGAGGAGCAGCACAAGTTGAGCAACACTGGCGAGAAGGCACCGAAGGAGAGAGGGAGGCAGCAGGAGGTGAGCAGCAGTGTGTGGCTGGCACCAGAGCATGTGGGGCAGTAGCACGAGCTGAGCAGCACTGGACAGAAGGCACCAGAGGCGAGAGGGAAGCAGCAGGAGCTGAGCAGCACTGTGGGGTTGGCACCAGAACACGTGGGGCAGTAGCCATAGCCGGTGCTCACCCTCCTGCAGCCTATTAGTTGGCGCCCCCTACCCATTCAGGGGTGGGGTCACTATGGCTCCACCCCTACAGTAGCCACACCCCTTTTACCAGCCATGGCGCATATAAACAGGCATCATTGAAAATATTACACCAGTATAGGAGAAGAAAAATAACTTTTTTTCATTATAAATTTTTTATTTTATTTTTATTTATTTTGTTACATTTGTACCCCACGCTTTCCCACTCATGGCAGGCTCAATGTGGCAGGCGATGGAGGGTTAAGTGACTTGCCCAGAGTCACAAGGAGCTGCCTGTGCCGGGAATCGAACTCAGTTCCTCAGTTCCCCAGGACCACAGTCTACCACCCTAACCACTAGGCCACTCCTCCAGCTAATTTCTGTAAGCTGTTACAGCTCCAGTATACCCAAAATGACAAAAACCAAATTAGCATACAGACCAGGAATTAGGAGAACAGTCTTGCCAAACATGAAACAATATGTTATCATAATCTCAGAACCTAACAAACAGATCTCTATTCAGACACTTCGCCTTGCAGTCACACATGCAGAACAGAGATAGCACCTCTTCAAATTTAACCTGAAATCCTAAGAAGCTACACTCTGCATGCAGCACAATACCAGAAAAACAGAAAAACACATTGCTAGACATTGCAAAATAAGACAGCAGATGTAAATTCTCAAATTGGACATATTCCAAGCACTAAAATGAAAATGAAATGATTTTTTTTCTACCTTTGTTGACTGGTGACTTATTTTCTGATCATGTTGGTCCCAGTCTCTGATTCTTCTGCTCTCTATCTCTTAACTCTGTTTCCAGGGCTTCCTTTCCACTTATTTCTTTACTTTCCTCCTTTTTTCTTCATTTCTTGTCCTACATCCATAGGTAAAAGCTGGGTCCTCATAAGTACATAACTACATAAGTAGTGCCATACTGGGAAAGACCAAAGGTCCATCTAGCCCAGCATCCTGTCACCGACAGTGGCCAATCCAGGTCAAGGGCACCTGGCACGCTCCCCAAACGTAAAAACATTCCAGACAAGTTATACCTAAAAATGCGGAATTTTTCCAAGTCCATTTAATAGCGGTCTATGGACTTGTCCTTTAGGAATCTATCTAACCCCTTTTTAAACTCCGTCAAGCTAACCGCCCGTACCACGTTCTCCGGCAACGAATTCCAGAGTCTAATTACACGTTGGGTGAAGAAAAATTTTCTACAATTCGTTTTAAATTTACCACACTGTAGCTTCAACTCATGCCCTCTAGTCCTAGTATTTTTGGATAGCGTGAACAGTCGCTTCACATCCACCCGATCCATTCCACTCATTATTTTATACACTTCTATCATATCTCCCCTCAGCCATCTCTTCTCCAAGCTGAAAAGCCCTAGCCTTCTCAGCCTCTCTTCATAGGAAAGTCGTCCCATCCCCACTATCATTTTCGTCGCCCTTCGCTGTACCTTTTCCAATTCTACTATATCTTTTTTGAGATACGGAGACCAGTACTGAACACAATACTCCAGGTGCGGTCGCACCATGGAGCGATACAACGGCATTATAACATCCGCACACCTGGACTCCATACCCTTCCTAATAACACCCAACATTCTATTCGCTTTCCTAGCCGCAGCAGCACACTGAGCAGAAGGTTTCAGCGTATCATCGACGACGACACCCAGATCCCTTTCTTGATCCGTAACTCCTAACGCGGAACCTTGCAAGACGTAGCTATAATTCGGGTTCCTCTTACCCACATGCATCACTTTGCACTTGTCAACATTGAACTTCATCTGCCACTTGCACGCCCATTCTCCCAGTCTCGCAAGGTCCTCCTGTAATCGTTCACATTCCTCCTGCGACTTGACGACCCTGAATAATTTTGTGTCATCGGCGAATTTAATTACCTCACTAGTTATTCCCATCTCTAGGTCATTTATAAATACATTAAAAAGCAACGGACCCAGCACAGACCCCTGCGGGACCCCACTAACTACCCTCCTCCACTGAGAATACTGGCCACGCAATCCTACTCTCTGCTTCCTATCTTTCAACCAGTTCTTAATCCATAATAATACCCTACCTCCGATTCCATGACTCTGCAATTTCTTCAGGAGTCTTTCGTGCAGCACTTTGTCAAACGCCTTCTGAAAATCCAGATATACAATATCAACCGGCTCCCCATTGTCCACATGTTTGCTTACCCCCTCCGCGGACTTGATTGGAGAAGGTACAGAGTGGATCCAACTTTTGCCTATTTTCTCCATCCATGCATAGTTTTTCTCCTCTTTTCCCTTTCACTCATCTCCGTTCAGTATGCATCTCCTTCCTCTTTCTTCACTCTCCTCAATCCATGTCCAGCATTTTTCCTCCCCCTCCTCCATCCATGTTCATCTCACTTCCTCTCTCTTGCTTCCCCTCCATCCATGTGCATTTCCTTTCTGTCTTCCCTTCCCTCCATATCCAGAATTTCTCCTCTCTCATTCATCCATGTGCATCTCCTCCTCTGTCTTCTCTCCCCTCCATCCATGTCCAGCATTTCTCCTCTCTCCTCCATCCTTGTGCATCTACTTACTGTCTTCCCACCCCTCCATCCATGTCCACCATTCTCCCTTCCCCTCCATCCGTATGCATCTCCTTTCTCTGACTTTCCTTCCCTCCATCCCTGTCCAACATTTCTCCTCTGCCCTCCACTCCATCCATATCCAGCATTTCTCCTCTCTTCCCTCCATCCATGTGCATCTCTTTCCTCTCCATTTCCTGCATTTCTCCTGCCCTCCCCTCCATCCATGTTCAGCAACTCTCCTCTCCCCCCTGCCCTCCCCTACATCCATCCATGTCCAGCAACTCTTCTCTCTTTCCTGCCCTCCTCTCCATGTCCAGTGATTTCTCCTTTCTTCCCTACCCTATCCTTCCCTGCCTTCTCCTCCATCCATATCCAGCAATTCTCCTCTCCCCTGCCCTCCTCTCCATGTCCAGTGATTTCTCCTTTCTTCCCTACCCTATCCTTCATGTCCAGCGATTCTCCTCTGCCCTCCCCTCCCATCCGTCCAGCGATTCTCCTCTGCCCTCCCCTCCCATTCATGTTCACTGACTCACCTCAGCCCCCGCCTGCCCTATTTTTAAGCCCCCGCGTTCCAGTTCAACCCCAGCCCTCACCTGCCCACCCTCTTCTCCCACAACAGCCTCCTTTCCTTCCTGCCACCCTGCCTTTAAAATTTCTATTATACCTGAAGTTGCAGCATCTGCAGCAAAAGCGGCAGGCTCGGATCAGCTTGCCTCCAGCCTTCCCTTCCCGCTCAGTGTCCCGCCCTTCTCAGATGTAATTTCCTCTTTCCGCAAGGGAAGGACACTGAGAGGGAAGGGAAGGCTAGAGGCGAGCCGATCCGAGCCTGCCGCTTTCGTTGCTGATGCTGCAACTTCAGGTAAAATAAAAGTTTTAAAGGCAGGGCAGCAGGAAGGAAAGGAGGGCTGTTGTTGGAAGTTGAGGGTGGGCAGGTGAGGATTGTGAGGACCTCTCCCAGCAGCGGTAAGCATGGCTTATGGCGCCCTCCAGAGGTCAGTGCCCCCTGCCATGCTTAACGCACTTACCAGGTTGCGTTGGCCCTGGCAGTAGCGCTGCAGGAGCAGCACAAGCTGAGCTGAGAGAAGGCACCAGAGAAGAGAGGGAGGCAGCAGGAACTGAGCAGCTGTGTAGCTGGCACCAGAGAGCAGATCAAACCAGAGGAGAGGAGGCAGTGAGTAGTGACCCGCAGAAGACTGCACAGAGGTAAGTCAGCTGATTATTTTTGTTTTTTTTTTACATGCAGTGTGTACTGTGTATATACTGTGTGTGCACAGGCAACTTTTTCTCTCTCTACAGTCTAGTGGGAACTGGGACGGCAGAGGCGCAGCTGGGGGGGTCAGTAGGGGACGACCACTCCCACAAGCGGACTTCCGACGGTGCCTATTGTCATACAATCTGTCTCGTTTAAAATATGCGCTAGTACCGTTAGCAGTCTACTAGTCTACTATCCACTCCCCCCTCCACCCTTGCCCTCAACCTAGCTACGCTTCCTAATGAAGTGGGGCACTGTGGAACTGTGAAGTGGTTTTGTTTCTCTCTATCAGCTGCCACTGGCTGTTTGTATCAAAGTTGTTTTTGTATCAGAGCTTGTTTCTTTTGCTGAGTTTTTAATTTAAGTGGCATTTTACTCAGTACAGCAGGAACTTGGAAATAAATTTTTAAATTTTATTTCTCCAGTGTTATATTGTTTTACAGAGACGGATTTGGTACTTTAGTCCTGGGTAATTTTGTTATGGCAATGGAAAAGAAGGCCGACATTCAGAAACTTATTGATTCAAATAGTGACCTGTTTCATATACGAAAAATAAGGGTAAGAGTGAAGTATGGAATTTCTTTAAATCGGTATTGGTCGATGCCAAAGAACTGCCTTTTGTGCTTTGCTCGAGATGCAAGACAATTCTCTCTTGGAGATCTCGTGATGGGACAATGGCTTATGGACTCACAAGGACTCTTGTACAAACCGTATGCAGGCTTTTCTCTACCTAATAATACCAACAAAGTACTCGCAAAACATCAAATCTGAAGTGGCAGACATTGTGGTTGCCATGTGTGCAACAGATGTGAGGCCTTTTTCTATTGCTGAAGGGGACAGATTCAGGAATTTAGCATCAAAGCTCATCTCCATTGGTGCTAAATATGGGAATGTTGACCTGGACCAAGTCATGCCCTGTGGGTCAACTCTCTCTCGTCATCTTGATGGTGTTGTGGAGAAAGAGAAGATCACACTCATCAACAAGCTAACTTTAGTGCCACAGTTCGGAGTGACAACTGGCCTCTGGACAACAAACAAAGCAATCACAGCTACATAACTGTGACTGTACAGTATATTGAGAACTGGCAAACTGAATCATGTATCTTGGCTACTCGATTACTCGATGAAAATCATACCTCAGAAAATATAAAACTGACAGTGACGTCGATTCTGGATGAGTTTTGTGTACAGTGTCAAGACAATGTGTTCACTACAGACAATGCCAGCAACTACCACCTAGTTGCGTCTATCCCATTAGTAGTAAAAATGATGGATAGCTTGGTGACTAAACAGCTTACGGAATACCTGGATAAATTCTCAATATTGCATAACTCACAATCAGGCTTCTGATCCCACCATAGCACCGAAACTGTCCTAGTTACCCCTCCTGGCCAAATTCAAGCAGGAGATAGCCATAGGTAAAAGTATACTCCTCCTCCAGTTCGACATGTCGAGTGCATTCGACATGGTAAATCACAACATACTACTAAGACTACTAGGCCACTTCGGTATTGAAGGACATGTACTTAACTGGATCAAAGGTTTCCTAACCACCAGAACGTATCAAGTAAAATCAAATTCAAACATATCACCACCATGGAAAGCAATCTGCGGCGTACCCCAGGAATCACCATTATCACCAATACTCTTCAACATGATGATGATTACACTGGCACAGTCCTTATCCAAACGAGGCCTCAACCCATTCAGAAATAATCAATAAAATCAACGATGGCGTGAACGTCATGGACTCCTGGGCAAACTCATTCCAACTGAAACTGAACACCGAAAAAACACATTGCCTCATCCTCTCCTCTCAACATAACAAATATAAACCCACAACCATAAATAGCCCAGGACACACCCTCCCCACCTCAGACAGCTTGAAAATACTCGGCGTCATATTCGACCGCAACCTCACTCTCGAGAGTCAAATAAACTCTGTAACAAAGAAAATGCTCTATTCAATGTGAAAGCTCAAACGACTAAAGCCTTTCTTTCCAAGAGCAACCTTTCGATACCTAATACAATCAATGGCTCTAAGCCATGCAGATTACTGCAACAGAATCTACGCGGGTTGCAAAGAACAACTCATAAAAAAACTCCAGACGTCCCAAAATACAGCAGCCAGGCTGATATTCAGCAAAACACACTTCGAAAACGCCAAACCTCTTTGTGAAAAGTTGCATTGGCTCCCAATCAAAGAAAGGATCATCTTCAAAATCTGCACCTTAGTCCACAAAATCATATACGGCGTTGTCCCAGGATACATGGTAGACCTTAATGATCTACCAAGAAGAAACAAAATCAGACTGTCAAGATCTACTTAAACCTACACTACCCAAACTGCAAAAGGCCTGAAATACAAAACAACTTACATATCCGCACTACTATGGAATGGCCTCCCAAAAGCCCTGAAAACAATCCATGACCACCTGACCTTCAGGAAATCACTAAAAACCAACCTCTTCAAAAAGGCCTACCCCAACGACCCCACGTAAACCTCTTCACCCAGCAACACAGCTTGACTTTGACTGTACTGGACAACACACAATCTTCACCCCTCCCGACCCTCCACATATACCTCATTCGATCACTTTTCAACCTTGTACTTGTTATCAACCAACTGGGCAAGCACTTTTGACGGTAACATGTAAGCCACATTGAGCCTACAAATAGGTGGGAAAATGTGGGGTACAAATGCAACAAATAAATAAAATAAATAAATATGAAGGCTGCCGTTCGAGAAAACACGAGGACTGGATGTTCATATCATAATCTAAATCTTGTTTTGTCACATGGACTTCAGCAGACAAGTTCATGTGGCACTGGTTTTCCTCCTGAGGTAGCCCTCCTCCTGACACCTCGAAAGAACTAGTGACATTGGCAAAAGAACAAAAATTAACTATCAGCTGGTAACAACACTTAAACAATATGCTGTAACACGATGGAACAGTGTGCTGTTAACACTGAAATCAGTGGCAACAAATTTTTCAGATCTCCATACAATAAGTTCTGAGCCAGGGTTTAATATAAATTTTTTTCGTCTGCTGGCTCATATCAACGAAGACTTGTTGGCTGATGTCATTCAAGTTTTGGAACCAGTTGATGTGGCCACAAAATGCTTCTCTGCTGACAAAAGCCTTCATTGCATCTGGTATTACCTATCAAAATAAAGCTGCAAAAACACTTCATTGAAAAGGTTTCTGACAGTAGCATTGTCACGGAACCAGGGATACTGAGCCCTTGGGCTGCAGCCAGGCTGCAGCAGACAAGTCCACTGGGGAGGCGCAGAGCAGAGGCAAACCAGGCACTGAATACAAACAAGATACCAGACATGACAAGTAGACAGAGCACACTCAAGACAAGCAACAAGCACCACCAGAAAAGGGAGATAGACCACTCAGGCAGGCTGCAAGGCCGATCTAGAACCCACTTGCACAGAGTCCAAGCGTACGGGCCTCACGGCTGAACAAGAACCGAATCATACCAGAGGGAAGGGGAAAGAAACAGAACGGAATCTGAGCAAGTACTACTCAAGCAGTGCACTCACACTGCACTACACAGAGCCACAAACAAGGGGTCAAAAGACCCTACAGACAAGCACAAAGAAGTCGGAAGAGGAAAAGACAGCCCCACATAGACTCACATGGTAGAAACCACAAGCAAAAGATAAGAAAACCACACGGGAAGGCAGCACAGGACTGGGCTAGAACCACAGCTATAAATAAATAGTCCTGATCAAGTCAAACAGACATCACACAGAGAGGCAGCTCAAGGCTGAGCTAGTAGTCCCAGCTAAATGGAAGAGCTGTCCCACTCGTGCCACACAGAGAGGCAGCTCAAGGCTGAGCTAGTAGTCACAGCAAACAGAACCACCCACTCAAACCTAAAAGCGATCAATGAACTGACCAACTTCCGCAAACTACTGAAGACCCATCTCTTTGACAAGATATACCACAAAGATCAACACATGTGAAACTCCCCACATATATCCAGAAATGTTTAATAATGACTTCTGTCATATTACTATCATGTATTCCTTTACCATGTAACCCCAAATCCTTCTGTAATACCAAATGTCTATTCTCTTCTTATTTCCACTATCCATGATGTATTGTAAGCCACATTGAGCCTGCAAAGAGGTGGGAAAATGTGGGATACAAATGCAATAAATAAATAAACAAACAGAATCAAACTGAGAGGATGCACAGGACTGTGCTAGTAGACACAGCTAAATGGAAGAATGGCCCAATTGTGCCACACAGAGAGACCGCTCAAGACTGCACTAGTAGTCACAGCTAAATGATAAAGCAACCCACTCAAACACAAATAGAACCAAACAGAAAGGACACTCAGGACTATGCTAGTGACACAGCTAAACGGAAGAATGGCCCACTCGTGCCACACAGAGAGACCGCTCATGGCTGAGCTAGTAGTCCCAGGTAAATGGAAAAGCTGTCCACTCATGCCACACAGAGAGGCAGCTCAAGGCTGAGCTAGTAGTCACAGCAAACAGAACCACCCACTTAAACAGAACCAAACAGAGAGGATGCACAGGACTGTACTAGTAGACACAGCTCAACGGAAGAACGGCCCATTCGTGCCACACAGAGAGACCGTTCAAGGCTGCGCTAGTAGTCACAGCTAAACGAATAATCCTAACCAAGTCAAACAGAAATCACACAGAGAGGTAGCTCAAGGCTGAGCTAGTAGTCGCAGCTAAACTGAGGAGCTGTCCACTCATGCCACACAGAGAGGCAGCTCAAGGCTGAGCTAGTAGTCACAGCAAACAGAGCCACTGTCACAGCAAACACAACCACCCACTCAGAGAGGATGCACAGGACTGTGCTAGTAGACACAGCTCAACGGAAGAACGATCCACTCGTGCCACACAGAGAGACCGCTCATGGCTGAGCTAGTAGTCCCAGGTAAATGGAAAAGCTGTCCACTCATGCCACACAGAGAGGCAGCTCAAGGCTGAGCTAGTAGTCACAGCAAACAGAACCACCCACTTAAACAGAACCAAACAGAGAGGATGCACAGGACTGTACTAGTAGACACAGCTCAACGGAAGAACGGCCCATTCGTGCCACACAGAGAGACCGTTCAAGGCTGCGCTAGTAGTCACAGCTAAACGAAAAAGCAACCCACTCAAACACAAGCAGAACCAGAGAGAACTCAAACAGACAGCACACAGGAAAAACTCAAGACAAGGCCACACAAAGGAACACTCACTGCTATGCCATACAGAACTCAAGGGTAAGGGAAGTTACTCATGCAGGAACACTCTAGCTGTACCAGGGGCGTATCTGGAATCCGGCGGCAGGGGGGGCCACAGCCAAGAGGGGGGGCACATTTTTGCCCCCCCCCCCCCCCCCCCCCCGCCGCCGCCGCCGCCTCTCTCCACCCCCTCCCCGCCGTCAACCCTCCCCCGCTACTTACTTTTGCTGGCGCCGAGGTCCGACCCGCAATCTCCGTTTTTCGTCTTCCTCCGTGGCCATGCTTCCAGGAAGTAACGCTGCAGTGCTGATTCGTTGAATCCAGTTCGACGTCTGACGTCAGACGCCGAACTGGATTCAACGAATCAGCACTGCAGCATTACTTCCTGGAAGCATGGCCACGGAGGAAGACGAAAACGGAGATTGCGGGTCGGACCTCGGCGCCAGCAAAAGTAAGCAGCGGGGGAGGGTTGACGGCGGGGAGGGGGCCAGGGCGAAATCTGCGGGGCCCAGGCCCCTGTGGCCCCACGCAGATACGCCCCTGAGCTGTACCATACAGCACTCAGGAAAAGAGAAACCACTCAAAGGAATACTCAAGGGTGTGCCACCAGGCACTCAAGGAAAAAGGGAAGCCACTCATAGGAATACACAAGGCTGACCACACAGCACTCAAGGGTAAAGGGAATCCACTCAAAAGGATACACAAGGCTGGCCTCACAGGACTCAAAAGTAAAGGGAAGCCACTCATAAGAATACACAAGGCTGGCCACACAACACACAAGGGTAAAGGGAAGCCATTTATAGGAATACACAAGGCTGTACCACAGAGTCAAACAACAAACACCAGAGACAAAAGGAAAAGCAAGAAAACAGGGAAAGCTGCCTTTACATACACAAATCAGGTAAGAAGCAATGCTCACAAGAACCAGGAGCCAAACACAGTAGACAAAGAGTTAAAGCAGGCTAAAGGGAAGGGCTGCTTTTAATATACAAGTCAGAAAGAAGCAAGGCTTGCACTGCAGTCAAAGGTTTAAAGCAAGCAAAGGGAAAACAAACAATGTTCTTACCAGAACTCAGCCAGCACCCACAGCCAGGTAGGGAAAGGAAAGGCAGGCAGAGACAGAGCACACCCAGCTGCACAGAAGCAAGTTAATCAAAGAAAGCAGCTGGGCTGGCAACAACCGGCTCTCTGAACAGTGAACGGTAACAAGGGAAACCACACAAAGAAACAGAACAGGCTTAAGCTGGAGAGCCTAGACAACAAGGAAAGAATCCCTTCAGGTTCAGACCAGAACCACACACATACAGAAAAACAGAACAGGGCTTTGCTTGGGAACAAAGTTAACAGGCAAGTAATCCATACACGTTTAAACCAGAACAACACACACAGAGAACAAACCTAACAGAAAGCAATCCATACAGATTCAAACCAAACCCACTCACATAGGGCTCAGGGCTGTGCCCAAAATAACAGCATAACAAGAAGACCAGTTCCCTCAGAATCAAACAACAGTACAACAAGAAAAAGGAAAATAGACCTGTTGCGAAGGCAAGGCAGGAAAGCTCCCTGGGTCATTATAAAGTAGGCTGATGATGTCACAAGTAGGAAATGAAGAAGAAGCAGGGAGACCAAAGCAAGGCTTGGCTTCAGGGATACCAACGTGAGGCTTGGCTAACAAAAAGAACAACAACAGGAAAAAAGGCAGACTGGAGAGGTCACAGAGCTAGATACAGAGAAACAGTAGGTCTGAACATAAGGGCACGGCCACAACTGTGACAAGCATCATCTCACAACTAAAAAAACCAGCTACTTAACATGCTGAATAAATACTTCACAATTCATCAGCTGCACTGTACCACTGCTTTGCTGGACCAAAGTTTAAAAACAACTTTGGAACATTAGCACCGACTAAATATGCACAGGCACTGTCCAACTTGAAAGAGATGGTGGATAGACTGCCAGCAGCAGACATTCCGGATGACTCATCTGTCTTGCAGCAACCCAAAAGAAGAGGAAACTAGAGGAAATTTCTTGGATGGACTTCTGTTTCTGAATGAACTAAAGAAATAACTGCCCAGTATTAATGACTGGTTATTGTCCTGTTGCTTGGTGGATGTTTGCATTTTGTATTTTCATACAAACTCAATAAAGCCCCTCCAAAGGGGCACCACCTTGTAGTGGTGGAGGGGCTTCTGTGTTTCAATGACTCAGAGGGCTATGCTGAAGGGTTACCCATATCAGACAGGCCTCTGAGGAGAAACCAGACAAAGAGTGTCCCAAACTAGAGAGAGTGGAAAGATGGTGACTTGAAGCTCGTACACTCAACGGCCCAGCTGTCCTCTGAAGTTTTGTCTTTGTTTACTTGAAATTTCCTCTCTGCATTTGCAGTTACCTTAACTGAGAGGAAAGGGACAATGGGGGGTCAGCTGTCGATGACCAGCATTTTGCCCCCTGTGCAGCAAGTGTGGGACCGCTGCGCGACGAGCTGCCCACAGATGATTGGGTTGATGAGTCCTTTGATTAGCGCCGGCGAAGGAGCGTCGATGCTCTTAGACCTGGAAACAACTTCATCGCTCCCGATCATTTAACCACCATGTCCCAAGGAGTAGAGGAGTGAGTTAGGAGTGTATGCTGAAACGGAAGTCGTTTACAGCTGAATCCGTGTTGGCGGTGCCACTCCTAAACCCGTAAGAGCTATCAGCTTGGAGTTTTTGGCTCCCGTGGAGGTTACATTGAATATCATCTGGAAGGCGCTCCAGGACCTAACGGTGGTAGTAAATAATTTTGCTTCAGATATAATCTTACTAGTGAGCCACAGGATAATTGAATCCTTTGAGAATGAAAAATTGATACAGCAAATAAAGTTTCTACAGGAGTAGGAAACGGTTAAGATTTTGAAAATGATAATAGACCAGCAAATTTAAACAAAATGAATATTATTACAGATGATTAATATCGAGATTGTTGTTTTCCCAGAGTTCTGGGTATGACTCCTAAAGTTTTTCTTCTGAAATGATTCCTCGTGGTATATTAATTCAAGAGGAGTGAAGCCTTGAAACTAGGATTACCTTAATCAGTGGGATTGGATTAGAGATTCAAGTGTTTGTATTGTTAAATAATTTCTGGTTTTAAAAGAGAAAAAAAATGAAATCAGGTGTATTAGTTCCACTAATATTGGACAATAAGTATGTTTCCAACGAAATTAATTGACTATACACCGTCTTGGGTTTGAAGAAGCCAACCAGAACGATCAATGTGGAATAATGATTCAGATAAATAATAACTGGGGATAATCAGGTTAATACCAACGTTTTCTTGGTTTACAGTTGTTTAATTGATCTCCTTGTCTTGTTTCACTCTCCCTATTTATTTTGTGGTCTAAGAAAGAGAAAGATTGTATATAATCCATTATCTAGTTGAGATTATTTTCCTCTAATGTACAGTCATCTCTGTATTACTGTTTGCAAGTGACCCTTGTAAAATGAAAAATTATAAATAAGATGTTTAACAAACTCAATAAAAACAATTTAACCTTCAGAAGTAGATACTTCTCTTTTTTCTTATGGGGACGAGCGGGGACAGAGGAAGATTACTCGCGGAATGGGCGGGGATGGAGATTACTCACAGGGACAGGTTAGATTCTGGCAGGGACGGAGTAGATTCCGACAGGGATGGGTGGGGATGGGTTGGATTTCTGTCCCGTGCAACTTTCTAGTTTTATTCCCACTGCAACTCCTTGTGACTCTAGACAAGTCACTTAACCCTCCATTGCCCCATGTACAAATAAGTACCTGTATATACTATTGGGCTCAATTTCAAAAGAGAAGGATGCCCAATTTTCAACATAATTGGAAGATGGGTGTCCTCAAAGGGTCGTCCAAATCGGTATAATCGAAAGCCGATTTGGACATCCCCAACTGCACTCCGTCGCAGGGATGGCCAAAGTTCAAGGTGGTGTATTAGAGGCATAGCGAAGGCGGGTCTTGGGCGTGCCTAACACTAGGACGTCCTCGACCCATAATCGAAAGAAACAAGGACGTCCCTGACGAACACTTGGATGACTTTACCTGGTCATGTTTTCTTACAACCAAGTCACAAAAAGGTGCCCGAAAATGACCAGATGGACCACCGGAGAGAATCGGGGACGACCTCCCCTTATTCCCCCCTCCCACCTTCAAAAAACATCTTTAAAAATATTGATTGCCAGCCTCTATGCCAGCCTCAGATGTCATACTCAGGTCCATCACAGCAGTATGCAGGTACCTGGAGCAGTTTTAGTGGGTGCAGTGCACTTCAGGCAGGCAGACCCAAGCCTATCCCCCCCCCTACCTGTTAGGTTTGTGGAGGAAACAGCGAGCCGTCTAAAACCCACCACAAACCTACTGTACCCACATCTAGGTGCCCTTCACCCGTAAGGGCTATTGTAGTGGTGTACAGTTGTGGGTAGTGGGTTTTGGGGGGCTCAGCACACAAGGTAAGGGACCTATGTACCTGGGAGCAATTTATGAAGTCCACTGCAGTGCCCCTTGGGTGCCTGGTTGGTGTCCTGGCATGTCAGGGTGACCAGTGTACTAGAAATGCTGGCTCCTCCCAGGACCAAATGGCTTGCATTCGGTCGTTTCTGAGATGGATGTCCTTGGTTTCCATTATCGCCAAAATCAGAAACGACTAAGTCTAGGGACGACCATCTCTAAGGACAACCAAATTTGAGGATTTGGGCATCCTTGACCGTATTATTGAAACGAAAGATGGACGTCTATCTTGTTTTGAAAATACGGGTTTCCCCTCCCCTGGATGGGGACGTTTTGCGAGGACGTCCAAATCGAAACGCAGACGTCCCCTCCATGTAAACCACTTTGAATGTTTTTGTGGTATATCAAGTCCCATTTCCCTTTCTTATTTGAGATTCTACATGGAATGTTGCTAGTGCAGGAGTAGCCTAGTGCAGTGAACTTTGATCCTGGGGAACTAGGTTTGATTCCCACTGCAGCGCTTGTGACTCTGGCAATTCACTTAACCCTCCATTGCCCCAAATAATTACCTGTATCAAACATATACAGTGGGGAAATAAGTATTTGATCCCTTGCTGAGTTTGTAAGTTTGCCCACTGACAAAGACATGAGCAGCCCATAATTGACAGGGTAGGTTATTGGTAACAGTGAGAGATAGCACATCACAAATTAAATCCGGAAAAATCACATTGTGGAAAGTATATGAATTATTTGCATTCTGCAGAGGGAAATAAGTATTTGATCCCCACCAACCAGTAAGAGATCTGGCCCCTACAGACCAGGTAGATGCTCCAAATAAACTCGTTAACCTGCATGACAGACAGCTGTCGAGCAATGGTCACCTGTATGAAAGACACCTGTCCACAGACTCAGTGAATCAGGTCAGACTCTAACCTCTACAAAATGGCCAAGAGCAAGGAGCTGTCTAAGGATGTCAGGGACAAGATCATACACCTGCACAAGGCTGGAATGGGCTACAAAACCATCAGTAAGACGCTGGGCGAGAAGGAGACACTGTTGGTGCCATAGTAAGAAAATGGAAGAAGTACAAAAATGACTGTCAATCGACAAAGATCTGGGGCTCCACGCAAAATCTCACCTCGTGGGGTATCCTTGATCATGAGGAAGGTTAGAAATCAGCCTACAACTACAAGGGGGGAACTTGTCAATGATCTCAAGGCAGCTGGGACCACTGTCACCACGAAAACCATTGGTAACACATTACGACAATAACGGATTGCATCCTGCAGTGCCCGCAAGTCCCCCTGCTCGGAAGGCACATGTGACGGCCCGTCTGAAGTTTGGCCAGTGAACACCTGGATGATGCCGAGAGTGATTGGGGAGAAGGTGCGGTGGTCAGATGAGACAAAAATTGAGCTCTTTGTCATGAACTCAACTCGCCGTGTTTGGAGGAAGAGAAATGCTGCCTATGACCCAAAGAACACCGTCCCACTGTCAAGCATGGAGTGGAAATGTTATGTTTTGGGGGTGTTTCTCTGCTAAGGCCACAGGACTACTTCACCGCATCAATGGGAGGAATGGATGGGCCATGTACCGTAACATTCTGAGTGAACCCTCCTTCCCGTCCGCCAGGGCCTTAAAAATGGGTCGTGGCTGGGTCTTCCAGCACGACAATGACCCAAAACATACAGCCAAGGCAACAAAGGAGTGGCTCAGGAAGAAGCACATTAGGGTCATGGAGTGGCCTAGCCAGTCACCAGACCTTAATCCCATTGAAAACTTATGGAGGGAGCTGAAGCTGCGAGTTGCCAAGCGACAGCCCAGAACTCTTAATGATTTTAGAGATGATCTGCAAAGAGGAGTGGACAAAATTCCTCCTGACATGTGTGGCAAACCTCATCATCAACTACAGAAGACGTCTGACCGCTGTGCTTGCCAACAAGGGTTTTGCCACCAAGTATTAGGTCTTGTTTGCCAGAGGGATTAAATACTTATTTCCCTCTGCAGAATGCAAATAAATTCATATACTTTCACAAATGTGATTTTCCGGATTTAATTTGTGATGTGCTAATCTCTCACTGGTACCAATAACCTACCCTTCAATTATGGGCTGCTCATGTCTTTCTCAGTGGGCAAACTACAAAATCAGCAAGGGATCAAATACTTATTCCCCCACTGTAAACGGCAAGTGACCGTACTCACTTGCAATTCGCAGTACAGACTTCCTCTCTGTCCTGCTCTCGCGTCAAGACGTCATGACGTCAGAGGGCGGAACAGAGAGGGAAATGGAGTCGATTGTTGGACGCGCCGCCTGGAAAGGAACATTGCGCGAAACAACCTCCCCCTCCCCGCCGCCGCTCCCCCCGCCCCCCTCCACTGACCTGACAGCGCCTCTCACCTCCGTGTGGAAGCACTGCAGGCAGCAGCAGAGTGATCTGCTGCTGCCTGTAGAGCTTTCACACGGAGTGTGAGAGGCGCTGTCAGGTCAGTGCAGGGGGCCCAGCACAGAGGGGGGAGGGAGCGGCGGCAATGAGGGTAGCTGGACATGGGAGGAGGGCAGGGGGGAGAGGCCATGGTTGCTGGACTTGGGGTAAGAGCAGGGCACAGAGGAGGGTTTGCTGGACATGGGGGGAGGGGGGGGAGGCCACGGGAAAGAGGAGGATCGCTGGATATGGGGGGGGGGGGGGGGAGGATCGGTGGACAGGGTGAGGCCAGGGGAGAGAGGAGGCTGCAATACTCGCCCGTTTTTACAGGCTTAACGGCTAGTTATACTAATAAACCACTTGAATGTAGTTGCAAAAACCACAGAAAGGCAGTATATCAAGTCCCATTCCCTTAACCAGTTAAGCCGATATTTTCAATGGCTGACTGGTTAAGTTATAGCAATTAAAGATAGGACTTCTATTTATGCAGTCTGATTTAACTGCTAATCTTATTTGGTTTAGCAGTAGGCAGTAACTGCAAATATTCGCGGTTAGCCACAAAACGCTATTTAACTGCTCAGTGGCCATTTCTGACCAGTTAAACAGCACTGAATATCGGGGGGGGGGGGGGGGGGAATAATGTTTAATCAGATTTTTGTAAAATAAAGTCTTCAACTGTCTGCAACACAATATAAGTAGTTTGTAATCTGATCTGTAGTGGCAAGCCATTCCATAAGTGCATAAGTATTGCCATACTGGGAAAGACCAGTCCATCGAGCCCAGCATCCTGTTTCCAACATGTGGCCAATCCAGGTCACAAATACCCGGCAGGATCCCAAAAAATGTACAAACATTCTATACTACTTATCCCAGAAATAGTGGATTTTCCCCAAGTCCATTTAATAACGGTCTATGGACTTTTCCTTTTGGAAGCCGTCCAAACCTTTTTTAAACTCCGCTAAGCTAACCACCTTTACCACATTCTCTGGCAAGGAATTCCAGAGTTTAATTACACGTTGAGTGAAGAAACATTTTCTCTGATTCGTTTTAAATTTACTACATTGTAGCTTCATCGCATGCCCCCTAGTACTAGTATTTTTGGAAAGCGTAAACAGACGTTTCACATCTACCCGTTCAACTCCATTCATTATTTTATAGACCTCTATCATATCTCCCCTCAGCCGCCTTTTCTCCAAGCTGAAGAGCCCTAGCCGCTTTTTTAGCCTTTCCTCATAGGAAAGTCGTCCCATCCCCTTTATCATTTTCGTCACCCTTCTCTGCACCTTTTCTAATTCCACTATATCTTTTTTGAGCTCTGACGACCAGAATTGAACACAATATTCGAGATGCGGTTGCACCATGGAGCGATACAAAGGCATTATAACATCTTCATTTTTGTTTTCCATTCCTTTCCTAATATACCTAACATTCTATTTGCTTCTTAGCCGCAGCAGCAAACTGAGTAGAAGGTTTCAACGTATCATCAACGAAGACACCTAGATCCCTTTCTTGGTCCGTGACTCCTAACGTGGAACCTTTCATGACGTAGCTATAATTCGGGTTCCTCTTTCCCACATGCATCACTTTGCACTTGCTCACATTAAACGTCATCTGCCATTTAGATGCCCAGTCTCCCAAAGTTCCGCTTGTAATATTTCACAATCCTCCCGCAATTTAAACGACTGAATAACTTGGTGTCATCAGCAAATTTAATTACCTCACTAGTTACTCCCATCTCTAGGTCATTTATAAATATGTTAAAAATCAGCAGTCCCAGCACAGAGCCCTGGGGAACCCCACTAACTACCCTTCTCCATTGAGAATACTGACCATTTAACCCTACTCTCTGTTTTCTATCTTTTAACCAGTTTTTAATCCACAATAGAACACTACCTCCTATCCCATGACTCTCCAATTTCCTCTGGAGTCTTTCATGAGGTACTTTGTCAAACGCCTTCTGAAAATCTAGATACACAATATCAATCGGCTCCCCTTTATCCACATGTTTGTTCATCCCTTCAAAGAAATGTAGTAGATTGGTGAGGCAAGATTTCCTTTCACTAAATCCATGTTAACTTTGTCTCATTAATCCATGCTTTTGAATATGCTCTGTAATTTTGTTCTGAATAATAATCTAACATTTTTCCCGGCACCGACGTCAGACTCACCGATCTATAATTTCCCGGATCTCCTCTGGAACCTTTTTTAAAAATCGGCGTTACATTGGCCACCCTCCAATCTTCCGGTACCACGCTCGATTTTAAGGATAAATTACATATTACTAACAATAGCTCCACAAGCTCATTTTTCAGTTCTATCAGTACTCTAGGATGAATACCATCCGGTCCAGGAGATTTGCTACTCTTCAGTTTGTAGAACTGCCCCATTACATCCTCCAGGTTTACAGAGAATTCATTCAGTTTCTCCGACTCATCAGCTTGAAATACCATTTCCGGCACCGGTATCCCACCCAAATCTTCCTCGGTGAAGACCGACGCAAAGAATTCATTTAATCTCTCCGCTACGGCTTTGTCTTCCCTGATTGCCCCTTTTACTCCTCGGTCATCTAGCGGTCCAACCGATTCTTTTGCCGGCTTCCTGCTTTTAATATACCTAAAAAATTTTTTACTATGTGTTTTTGTCTTCAACGCAATCTTTTTTTCGAAGTCCCTCTTAGTGTTCCTTAGCACACTTGCATTTGACTTGACATTCCTTATGCCGTTCTTATTATTTTCAGTCGGTTCCTTCTTTCCATTTTCTGAAGGATTTTCTTTAATAGCTTCCTTCACCTCACTATTTAACCTTCTTGGAAATTCATCAATGTAACTTTCAGTTGCTCATAATCAGCAGAAGCTTTTTTCACCACAGATGTTGAGATTTTTTTATATGTTTTTTTTATTTAAATCACATCCATTCAAATACAAGTTTCAAACAATACAAAAGCAGTGCAATCACCAAATGGAAAGTATAAAGACATCAGCAAATAAGCAACTAGACCCCTTCAATATGACTTTAAGAAGAAAAACCTTCATAATACCTATCCCATCCTATACATCTCACCCTGCCCCAGGAGCCAGTCTCCCAATCCTGAGCTATCCGTGTTATTTAGATTTTGAGGTATTTAACAGCATGGTGCTTCTTAAATTTCTGCAACCAGTCTTCTAAATATTCACACTCACCTTCGATATTCAGTTCTTCATGGTATTTTCTAGCTTGCTTCATGACCATCAAACCAGTCAATGGCATAAGTTAACTTCTTTGCTGTCGAACCCACTTAATTAGCACAAGATCCAGACCTTCGTTTTTTTTCCTCTATGCAAGGTTTTCCTATTTTTCATTAATTCTGTCATCGCTATCACTGTAAAAGTTCACAACTTATTTCTGTTTCTTTACATCATATATGGTTGTAGTTCCCACACTATAATCTTTGGTTAGACAGTGCACAGATTGTTCAGTAACTCTTTCTGTGCTATCGATAATGACAGACGCTTCCTTTTCTGCTTTGTACTGCTACTCAAAGGGGAATCTGCAGCTCTTTTTCACATTTCACAATCCTTAACGAGCAGCATAGGCATAAATGACTGGCACCAAAATGTTTGGATTTTGGAGCGTTTTTGGTTTTCGGAATTTCAGATAAAGGATTGTGTACCTGTACTGTATGTGCTGTTTGCATGATTTGAGGTGGAACATCCCCATTCTGCTTGGTTAATGGCATAGGAGCCGACTCTGTGGGTGCTGTGGATGTTTGAGCACCCCAATAGTGAGAAAATTCCTTGGATGTGTCCAAGGAAGGGTTATTTCCACTGGGCTTAGCACCCCCAATAATTTTGAAAGTTGGCTCCTATGGTTATTTTTTTTAAATTTATAACAACTAATTTTACAAGCACTAAAATAACTTGCCCGAAAGACAGAGAAATAACACACAAGAATTATTTTCATCAGGTACTATACTCTTCCTTAGACCCTCAAAATAGGGGAGTGAAACAGACGAGAATCAATTAAACAACAGTAAACAAGAAAATGTGGTGATTATCCCCAGTTATTATTTATCTAATCATTATTCCACATTGATCGTCTGGTTGGCTCCTTCAAATCCAAAACGGTGTATAGTCAATTTATTTGGTTGGAAACATACTTATTGTCCAATGTTAGTGGAAATAATACACCTGATTTCATTTTTTTCTCTTTTAAACCAAAATTATTTAACAATACAAACACTTGAGTCTCTAATCCAATTCCCACTGATCAAGGTAATCCCAGTTCGCAGGCTTCACTCCTCTTGAATTAATATACCAAGAGGAATCATTTCAGAAGAAAAAACTTTAGGAGTCATACCCAGAACTCAGGGAAAACAACAATCTTGATATTAATCATCTGTAATAATATTCATTTTGTTCAAATTTTTCTGGTCTATTAATCATTTCAAAATCTCAACCATTTCCTACTCCTGTAGAACTTCACCTGCTGTATCAATTTTTCATTCTCAAAGGATTCAACTAGATTATCCACGTGGCTCACCAATAAGACTATATCTGAAGCAAAATTATTTACCACCACCGTTAGTTCCTGGAGTACCCTCCAGATGATATTCAATGTAACCTCCATGGGAGCCAAAAACTCCAAGC